>NC_141802.1:18436775-18736775 GCF_057944985.1 Cucurbita pepo subsp. pepo | reverse complement strand
AAAAATAACTTTAAAATATTTTTTTTCGTCCGCGGTAAGAATTTTTTTTAATATTTTTTATAAAAATATTAATACATAAATAAATTAAAATTATATTCGAACCTGACTAATCTTGATAATATATAATTACAAAAATACTAAAAAGAATTCACAATTAATTATTGTTCGTAGATACATTTTCTTTATATATTGATTGAGCTCTAAAGAAACATATGAATACAGGTTGATTAGTGATCATAGTCTTTACTCTTAAAACAAACTAATTTAATGATAAATTCAAACATCATCCGTACAAGGGAGGGTTTCAACGGATCCACCAATAATTCCACTACCCTTTTATTTTCTCATTCATTTTTTTTTTTTTTTTTTATCAACCTTAAATAATTTTAATAAAAGAATTAAAAACGGTGGGAGCATTTCATTTTCAAAGAATTAGCACAAAAATAGTCAGTTTCGAAATTTGAGTCCTTAAAATAGAATTAAAATAATAAAAGATTTTGAAATTTTGAGAACTCTTTGGAATTTTCGAGTTAATTAAAATATATATATATATATATATATCCCCAACCAAAATTAATCACAGCCGTTTACTTTTATGCACGAATGTGAAATTAATATTTTAATATTAATTATTGGACCATTTAACCGACCAAAAATTAATTAGTATAAACAAAATTGATTAAATTTGGACTTTTATCACTTCAA
The DNA here is from genome assembly GCF_057944985.1 of Cucurbita pepo subsp. pepo. Lineage (NCBI taxonomy): Eukaryota > Viridiplantae > Streptophyta > Magnoliopsida > Cucurbitales > Cucurbitaceae > Cucurbita > Cucurbita pepo. The sequence goes on along the minus strand of NC_141802.1, from coordinate 18,736,070 downwards.
AATGTCTACATTGGTCCCATAAATCATGACCAATTTAGTCCGTGTTTTTTTTTTTTTTTAATTTGGGTGAAAATAATATTTTAAAATTTTCATAAATTAAGATAAATATTTTATTTTGAGGAAAGATCCAAAAACAATGCTTTATGTCCTCATATTCTACTACTTTGTCCGAACCCTGAAGCTTCCTTGTATTTTCCTTCGTTTTTAACTCATTCACCGTACCCTTCAAAATACAACGGGATACGTTATTTAAATAAATAAACAATTAAATCCAAATAACTTTATATATAATAATAATAATAATCCCCAAAATCCCCACAATCCGATTCAATAAAGACACCGCCTTTAATGCACTTTTACGATAAGCTATGCGCATCAAAATCCCCCCTCAACTCACATTTTTATATTCTTTTTTATATAACCCAACATTAATTTAATACAAATAAAACTATTTTTTTCGACCCTTCAACCATAAAAATTCTAAATTTTGAAATAAATATAGTGAATTTAAAATTATTACGTATCAAATTCAGATTCTAAATCTTAATAGGATTATTCTGATTAGAGAATTGAATTGGAATATTAATGTCATTCCACTTCGCACATGGTTTTAATTTTTTTATTTACTAAACGAAAGCTTTATGGATAGATAAGGGAAATCTTGTGAGATTTAGTTAAAAGTTGAAACTTTTTAAGCAAGCAGCACATAATGATTAGTGTTAATGATTAGAATATTAATGTTAATCTAAAATCTTAATCCTCATTAAAAAAAAAAAAAAAAAAAAAAAAAAAAAAAAAAAAGAATACTTTGATTTATTTATTTATTTATTTTTGATTTGAAATTGAGTGGAAAGGAATGATGTGATTGGGGGAAAAATGAAGGAGGGAAGTGGAGGGATAGATGGAGAGCATAATAGTTGGGCGGAGGTTGGTGGTGGGACAATTAGGGTTTGAAATTTGGGCAATCCATTAAACAATTCAAGATCATGATTTTCGTTATATTTCTATTATGCCTCATCTATCTATTGTGGCTTTTGATTTCTCATAAGGCCGTTTAACTCTACCTTTTTTTTCTTCTTCTACTCACCCCTCTACCTTTTTTCTCGAGACGTTGCATTCTCGTAGATACTCATGTGGTTACTCGATAGTGTCTAACGCGCTTTGATTCTTAGATTGAAGTATGTGTCGAGTTGAGCTAGAGTAGGCTTCTCTTAAAGAGTTTTCACATCCTTATAAATAAATTTTCATTTTCATATCGCGCTGATGTGGGATCTCACATCTTGTGACATATCCATACCTAATATAGTGTTAAATGTTTGGACACTGTTAGAATTGGTCAATCCATTAGAATAGCTTGAAGTTAGTCATGCCATAAGAATAGGCTTACTTCGTTAGTTTCCTATGAAATCGGATCTATTAGTTAATCTTTTGCCAATATAAATAGAATATGTCCTCAATAGTGTGAGGCACAGTTTTGCATAAACTTGATATGGTATCAGAGCCGAAATAAGATCCACGAGATCCATAGCCTCTGCTGTTAGACATGTCAATCCCAAACAACACAATGTCTTCTCCGTCGATCAGTCAGGTGATTAGTGTTAAGCTTACACAAGAAAATTATCTACTGTGGTCCACCCAAATCCTTCCCTACTTGCGTAGCCAAAACCTTGTTGGTTTTGTGGATGGATCCATGCCTGCACCAAGCCAGACGATCGCCGTTGAACCAAGTGAAGAAACAGGGAATCGCAAAATTATCATCAACCCTGAGTTCACAGTCTGGTACCCCCAGGACCAGCTGGTACTCAGCCTCATCAACTCATCAGTCACTGAGGAGGTTCTCAGCACGATGGTTGGAATCACCACTGCACGAGAAGCCTGGATTACGCTGGAGCGACAATTTGCTTCCACATCTCGAGCAAGAGCAATGCAGATCCGTATGGAACTCTCTACTATCCAGAAAAAGGACATGACAATTGCTGACTACTTTCGTAAAGTAAAACATCTTGGTGATACACTTGCTGCCATTGGCAAGCGAATAGAGGATGAAGAACTCATCGCCTACATGCTGCAAGGACTTGGTCCAGATTATGATCCTCTAGTCACAAGCATTACAACCAGAACAGATGTATACACTGTCAGCGACGTGTATGCTCACATGCTGAGCTATGAGATGCGGCACTTGCGTAAGGGTACATTTGAGCAACTTTCATCTGCTAACAATGTCAATAGGATATCCATTCGTGGAGGTGCCAATGGAGGTCGAGGTAGTCGCGGTCGTAGTCGTCAGTTAAATAGTGGTCATGGACAATCAAGGCGTACTGTGAACAATCCTGGACGTCAACCATCAAAGACACAAAGCAGCTCAGGCATTGTCTGTCAGATTTGTGGTAAGCCCAATCACGATGCTTTGCAATGCTGGCACAGATTTGATCAGGCATATCAAGCCGAAAATAATCTCAAACAAGCAGCTTTGGCAACCAGTGGATACACTAGTGACACAAACTGGTATGTTGACACTGGAGCCACAGATCATATCACCAATGACCTAGAGAGGCTTACCACCAGAGAACGCTACACTGGCACCGACCAAATTCAGGTTGCAAATGGCGCAGGTTTGTCTATCTCTCATATTGGGAATTCATTAATTTCTGGTTCATCTCTTGTTCTGAAACATATCCTATATGTTCCTAAAATCAATAAGCACCTAATTTCAGTACAAAGACTAGCATCCGATAATAATGCTGTTGTAGAATTTCACCCAAACTATTTTTTGGTTAAGGACCGAGTCACGAAGAAACTCCTGCTCCACGGTAGATGTAAGAATGGCCTATACGTTCTACCGCATAATTTCAGTCAAGCCTTGCTGACAGCCAAACTTTCGAAAGAACAATGGCACAGAAGGCTAGGGCACCCTGCATCTCCAATTACCATTAGAATTCTACAAGATAATAATTTAGCTATAGATACTAATATTCCCTCTTCCTCAATTTGTAATGCTTGTCAATTAGGGAAAGCACATCAATTGCCATTTGGTTCTTCTCAGCATGTATCTACAGCACCCCTTCAATTAATTCACACTGATGTATGGGGTCCATCCATTGCGTCAGTAAATAATTCCAAATATTATGTTTCCTTTGTTGATGATTTTAGTCGTTATGTTTGGATTTACTTTCTGAGATGCAAATCTGATGTTGAGTCTGTGTTCCTTCAATTTCAAAAACATGTTGAAACTATGCTAAATACCAAAATTCGCTCCGTCCAATCAGATTGGGGGGGTGAATACCATCGGTTACACAATTATTTCAAATCCACAGGCATTGAACATCATATCTCCTGTCCTCACACACACCAGCAGAATGGGTTAGTCGAAAGAAAACACAGACACATTGTAGAAACTGGCCTTGCTTTACTCGCTCAAGCCAACATGCCTCTATCCTACTGGGATGAAGCTTTCAACACAGCTTGCTTTCTTATAAATAGAATGCCCAGCCGAACCATACAACAAGACACACCACTTCATAAATTGTTTGGTAAAAGTCCAGACTACTCCATGCTTAGGGTGTTTGGCTGTGCTTGCTGGCCTAATTTAAGGCCTTACAACAACAAGAAACTGAGTTTCAGAACTACTAGATGTATATTCTTGGGTTATAGTTCTTCTCATAAGGGATATAAATGCTTAAATAGAAGTACAGGACGTATTTACATCTCTAGAGACGTGGTTTTCGATGAAAATATTTTTCCTTTTGAAGAATCTAAGCCACCAAACAAAACCACAAATCCACATCATCCTGTTCTACTTCCAGCCTTAGCCAAACTTGCTAGTTTTTACACTGAAAATGCTCTTACAGATATTGAACCAGTTGTTAGTAATTCCCATATGAATGATGGTCAAACTGATAATATTGCTAGTGACAACTTGTCTGGTGTCAGCTTATCTTCTGCAGATAATACAAGAAGTTCAGAGGAAATTGCAGAATATGAAGCTGAGAGCAGTTCGATCAATGCTCAAAACCAAACTCATGAACATGTGTCTGATCAACCAACTGAAGCAGCTAGTCAACATCCAATGCGAACAAGGTTGAGAAATAACATTGTACAAGCTAAACAATTCACTGATGGAACTATCAGATATTCAGAAACCTCAAGAAAATTCGCAAGCGCTGTAACTATCACAACTCCGATCATAGAGACTGCTACTGAACCTCGAAACCTGCAGGAAGCCATGCAACATCCAAGATGGAGAGGAGCAATGAATGATGAGCTCTCAGCGCTAAAACGAAATGCCACTTGGGATCTAGTTCCACCCAAACCTGGAATAAATCTCATTGATAGTAAATGGGTGTATAAAGTGAAAAGAAAAGCAGATGGGTCAGTTGAAAGATTAAAAGCAAGATTAGTTGCCAAAGGATTCAAGCAAAGATTTGGTGTTGATTACACTGATACTTTTAGCCCTGTGATCAAACCGTCAACAATCAGGGTCATTCTTTCGCTAGCAGTAACCAAGGGCTGGAATATGAGACAAGTTGATATCCAAAATGCATTTTTGCATGGAATTCTGAAAGAGGAAGTGTACATGCGACAACCACCAGGATTTCAAGACTCAGCCAAACCAAAGAATTACATATGCAAGCTCAAGAAAGCCCTTTATGGCCTGAAACAAGCCCCAAAAGCTTGGCATTCAAGGTTGACTGGAAAACTTATTGAGTTAGGCTTCAAGGCTTCAGTAGCTGATTCATCTCTTTTTATTCTCAAAAACAGAGAGATAACTATCTATATGCTCATCTATGTTGATGATATAATTATTGTGAGCTCCTCTGATCAAGCAACCGAAAGGTTGATTCAGAAATTGAAAATAGATTTTGCAGTAAAAGATTTGGGTGGTCTTGAGTATTTTCTGGGTATTGAAGTCAAGAAAACACGAGATGGTATCATACTGTCACAGAGACGATATGCCTTAGATTTGTTGAAAAGAGTAAACATGGAAAAATGCAAACCTATGTCTACACCAATGGGTTCTGCTGAAAAATTATTCAGAGAACAAGGAATACCCTTATCAGCTGAAGAACAATTCAAATACAGAAGTACAGTGGGAGCACTACAATATTTGACAATGACTAGGCCTGATTTGGCATTTGCTGTCAATAAAGTGTGTCAATATCTTCATACACCTACTGATGCTCATTGGGGTGCTGTGAAGAGAATTCTTCGTTATGTTAAAGGCACACTAGCATTAGGAGTGAAAATTCAGAAATCAACCATGATGTTGTCGGGGTTTTCTGATGCTGATTGGGCTGGTTGTCCCGATGATCGACGTTCAACTAGCGGCTTTGCTGTATTTCTTGGAGCAAATCTAATCTCATGGAGTTCCAGAAAACAGGCTACAGTGTCAAGATCAAGCACCGAAGCAGAATACAAGGCCATTGCGAATCTTACTGCAGAAATGATTTGGATCAAGTCATTACTGAAGGAACTGGGCGTGTATCAATCAAAGGCTCCTCGCCTCTGGTGTGACAACCTCGGAGCTACATATTTAACTTCAAATCCAGTATTTCATGCTAGAACGAAACATATTGAAGTTGATTTTCATTTTGTTCGAGAACAAGTAGCACGTAAAGCAATGGAAGTTCGGTTCATTTCATCAAGTGATCAAGTAGCTGATATCCTGACAAAACCACTGTCTAAAACTCCTTTTACTACACATTGTAACAATCTCAACATGTACAAGACTTGTTGGGATTGAAGGGGACTGTTAGAATTGGTCAATCCATTAGAATAGCTTGAAGTTAGTCATGCCATAAGAATAGGCTTACTTCGTTAGTTTCCTATGAAATCGGATCTATTAGTTAATCTTTTGCCAATATAAATAGAATATGTCCTCAATAGTGTGAGGCACAGTTTTGCATAAACTTGATATGTTGGATGATGGAAGTCCCACATCGACTAATTTAGGGAATGATCATGGGTTTATAAGTGAGGAATACTAACTCCATTGGGATGAGGCCTTTTGGGGAAGCCCAAAGCAAAGCCATGAGAGCTTATGCTCAAAGTGGACAATATCATACCATTGTGGAGAGTCGTGTTCGTCTAATATGGTATCAGAGCCATGCCCTAAACTTAGTCGTGCCAATAGATTGGTAAATCCTCAAATATCGAACAAAGAACTCCTAAAGAGAAGGAGCCAAGCCCCTCCTCGAAGGCAGTCAAAAATGACTAAGACTCCAAAGGAGTCGAGCCTTGATTAAGGGGAGGCGCACTTTGTTCGAGGGGAGGTGTTGGATGATGGAAGTCCCACATCGACTAATTTAGGGAATGATCATGGGTTTATAAGTGAGGAATACTAACTCCATTGGGATGAGGCCTTTTGGGGAAGCCCAAAGCAAAGCCATGAGAGCTTATGCTCAAAGTGGACAATATCATACCATTGTGGAGAGTCGTGTTCGTCTAATAGACACAATTGAGACTAAACTTGATTGCATTTGGGGTGTCTTTGTCTCTCCAACTCAATAAGGTAGACCTCATTCAGTAAATCGATATTTAAAACGTCAATATAAAGAAAGAATTAGATTAAATTAAATGGAAATTGAAAGGGTGGACTAAAAGTTGAAATGAAAATAAATTGAAAGCATAGGTATGTCCTTAAATGGAATATGGAAAGAGTGTTACCAAACAGAAGAAAAGGGGAGATTGCGTAGAAAAATAAAAAGAAAGGAGCTTTGAGTGGGGGCCTCACCGTTTCCTTGTACTTTTCTCCTTGTACCTTTTGACCGTACGGCATCACGGATAGGACCTCCCAATCCCTTTCTTCATTTTCTTTCTTGCCTCCCACTTTCACCAATCTTTTTTTTTTTTTTTTTTTTTTTTTTTTTTTTTAAATAAATTTTCTTTAAAATATCTTTTATATTCCAAAAATAATTTTTAAAAAAATTTCTTATGGTTAATACATAAATATAATTAATAGATATAAAAAAATGAGGTACATTTAAAAAATTAAATAGACGTGGTAAGTGGTTTGAAATTATTGGTCCTATCGTACCACGGTTAAATCAGATTAATTTATTTCCCATGCTTATCTTCTAATCAACTCTCCACATAGTGTGGCGGATATTATTAATCAACCACCCCACCACCACTCTCATCCTGCCACCTGTCCTCTATTTTCTTTCCTTTTTTTTCAATTTCTTTCTACAACATACTAATAAATTAAAAAAATAAATAAAACAAACAATTATATTATTAAATTACTTACTTAAAAATATAAATTATTTTGTATTTTTATCCCTGGCCCATCCGGAAAATTGGGCTGAAACTCACGACTACAAGTCGACTTTGGAGCGTCGATGTCACGCGTGGGTGAAGGAAGGTGGTGGAGAAAATGAGATAAAGAGGGAATCCAAATCACGGAACTGTACTGAAATGCGCTACGGAAATAACTATAATTCCCCACATTAAAATAATTAATTAAATAATTTCCTTGTTGGTCTGCGTGCTTCCACTTCTTGTCTTTTTTAATTTTTTTATTTTTTTTTATTTTAACTAAGTTTTTGTCCACTTTGATTTTCGTGATTTTCGCTTTTTTTTTTTTTTTAATTTAAAAAAATGTTAATTTTGATAGAAATTAACAAATTAAAAAAATATTTGAGTTTTTCTATTTTTTTTTTTAATTATATTTTGAGAAAGTAAGGTGGAAAGTACGTTGCTACCTGTACCTCTCAACCTTCCCTTTCATTTCAATTTCACAATCAATTCCTTTTCATTTTTTAAAATTAATTAATTAATTAATTTCTCCTCTTCCACTTTATATACAAACACTCATTCCATCTCTTTCCCAAACCCCAAATCTCCGGTCCCTTCTCTCTCTCTCTCTCTCTCTCTCTCTCCTCTGCAACATTCTTGTTTCCCACTCCGTTATGAAGCACCTCATCCGCCGTCTCTCCCGCGTCGCCGACTCCTCCCAGTCCCACTACTGCCTTCTCCACTCCCATTCCTCCGCCGCCGCCGCCCGCCGCCCCGGCCGCGCCCACTCCTTCCGTGCCGCCGCCGCTAACAAATTCCGCCGCTCCAGATCCGAAGGCGCCGTCCCGGTCCCCCAGGGCCATGTCCCGGTGTACGTAGGCGACGAGATGGAGCGGTTCGCGGTGAGCGCGGAACTACTGAACCACCCGGTTTTCGTTACTCTACTAGAGAAATCCGCCCAGGAATACGGTTACGAACAGAAAGGCGTCCTTCGAATACCCTGCCACGTGCTGGTGTTCGAGCGGGTCCTGGAGGCCATCCGAATCGGCGACCAGGAGTCACGTGACCTCCAGAGTATTCTCTCGTCTCTCTCCGGCGGATTCCTGTAGGGAAGGCCGTCGGAAATCCGGATTTTCTTTCTTTTTCTTGAATCTGTTTTGTAGACATGGATGGATGATGGATGATGGATGTTTGTGATGTAAATAGGAAACAGGCTTCCGTGATCTTTTGGGATCCGGGAAGATGAACAGAGATTTGAAGTTTTTTGTTTGTGATTTTTGTGGATTCATTTTGAAATTGATACTGAAATCGGATTACTTTGTTGAATGGATCTGAAAACGATCGTTGGTGGAATGAAAAATGTGTTTGGGAAAGAGGCATGCCGTCGGCGCCTCACCAGAAAAATGAATTGACCACACACTTTCTCGGTGAACAAACAAACTTCCGAAACATCCTCCGTACCAATGTACCACTCCTCGCCGCTCATCCCGGGATTTTCTTTTTTCTTTTTTCCTTCTTCCAAAACTTTATATATATATATATATTTTTTTTCTAGACGGTTAGGTCAACCTCGCTGACTCAACAACAACAACAACTGGATAATAGAGTTACAATCCAACTCTATTCCATCACAATCCAACTCTATTCTATCTGGTAAGATTATTATAAAATTTAAAAATATTATATATTTGTAATGGATATTAATAATATGTTGTGACGTATGAATGTTTAACCATTTTAGTGGTGGTAATTCATTGTTCACGTGAGCTATGGACATAACTAATTATATCATCCGTTTGTCCCAAATCATTACGATGTAATCATTTATGAAATATAGAAAGTTTATTATAATTTTTTAAATAATAATAATATTGTTAAAACAAATGAAGAATTTAATTATTTTTACTTAATTTAGCCAATGAAATGTTAGATCAATTTGTTTGTTAAAAACATTATCAAATTGAAAGTATATAGATTAAGATATTCGGTAAACAAAGTGTTCTTTTTTTGCTTGTTTGATTTATTAATTTGATCGATTGACGTTTATACACCTCATTTACTCAGGTCTTTCTATAATGTGGAAATACTTTAGATTGTACTCGAGTAATTGGATAAAGACTAAGTCTACTCACTGCTTATTGTCATACTGCAATGCTCAAATCTACAAGAATAGAATGACTTTGTAGGCTAAGACCCCGTTTTTCTATTTTTAATTAAAAAGAAAAAAAGGGTCTTCAAATCTGACGCTCGAATCTCAAAATTCATATACAAGTGTCATGAAATGTTAAATTATTAAAAAATTGGGATGAAAAATTGAAAGTAATAATAAATTGAAGGACCATGAGAGAAAAGAAAAAAGTTAGAAGTATTGCAATGAAGCCCCTAGACACAAGAAAGCTTCAACTTTATATTAGGTGAGAAGTAGGAACGGTCCAAAGGGTTTGGTAAAAGTGTGAAAAAATAACAGAGGAAAGAAATGAACATGCTAATAATAATGCATGTTTTTATTGGGACAAGATGTAATTTATAGGTGCACGTGGTCAACCCGAGCTATATGAATGGGATAACCTACCAAGCTCAAACATAGGTTAGTTAAGTTCGTTTAAAAACGTAGGTTTAAATCTTTAACCAAACCTAATATGATTAATTGAAATTTCTATTCACGCTCGTGTTATAAATCTTTTAAAATTTAATCTTATTTATATAAAATTATTTTTTTAAGATAATAATTAAATTAGTTTGGTTGGGTAAAAAAATGAGACCAATAACAAGTGTAACCAATTCATTAATTGGTTATTATTATTATTATTATTTCAGTTAAGGGCCGAAACTTGGGATATTTGCACAAATGAGCCCTCCTGGTCCTCTTTGTTTCTGGGCTTAGTCTGCGGCGCCGGCAGTTGGGCGTTGCTTCTTTGGTCCATCGTTCCGGATGGTGTATCTTCCCTCTCACCATCATCTTCCACCAATCAGAATTTATTTCACATAAATTTTAAAATTTTATGTTTAGGAATCTATTCAATCGTATCATGAATGTTTTTTTTTTTTTTTTTTTCATATTTGTTCATAAAATTCAAACAATTATTTTATTTTTAATAAAAAATAGTAATAAACAAAATCGGTAGAGAAATGGATCGGAAGAGACCGTATTCGTATTCCCCCCATGTTCGGTCTAGGTCTTCGCCTTTCTTCCTAAATAATTGTTTCCCGGCTCTTTTCGCCATTGTCGGAGCTTCACTCATTTTCCCTATCCACTGCCCAAAAGGTAAAACAACTCAATTCTCTCCTCCTCTTGCTTTTTTTTTTCCCCTCATCCTCTGTAATTTCTGATTCTTTCAAATCCGATTCAACTATATAATGATCCAATCTGCCATTTTACGAGCTGATTCTTACACTGATCCATGTTGAACTCGTTTAGTGATTGGCTAATGGATGTGTTGGATTCCATTATCATGGGTCGTTTTGATTTCGAATCGAAGACTTAGGTGTAGGATGTTCAATTTCCCTATCTTATGAATCAACAATCTTTAAGACTCGGCCCATTTCTTTGTGTTCTTAATTATCTTTATTCTTTAATCCCTTTTTCTCTGTTCGTTTCGTTATTTCTCATCTTCCTTTTCCGTTTCATTGACGCACGAATAAGCTTCGGGTCTTACACGGCTCTGGCTTTCTAACGCACTGATGCGGAAGTGGCTGGAGCTTACAAGAATCGATGCCCATGATATTAATTGTTCTTCATAATTGTCAGAGCTTAATATTTGAGTCACTTGGACGTCTCTAATCTCTGAGAAATTTCCTAACAGATGAGGGAGTGCCATTGGTTTGTCTTGCTGGTGGCGTTTGCTCTCTCCGTGAAAGGCTTAAATGCTAGTGCAGGCGATATTGACCCACAATACAGGTACTAGTTCTTTTGTCTAAATTTTCTTTGTATATTCTTCAGCTTTATTCATACTAGTGAAGCCTGGAAACCTCAATGATCAGTCTTATAGATCAGATTTATGACTACCTAGTTATCCATTTCAAGCCCCAATTGTAATCTTGATATTCCTTTTGCATTCAGTGGTCTACATTTACGTTGCTTGGTCCTATTTTTACTCGGGCTGTGTTAGGCAATTGAAAGTGATGCTAAGCTAATGCAATATGGTTTTTGTAATAGCTTTTCTATTGACTACTTTGTTAAGGGACTAGCTCATGAAAGGTAATCTTATTGTTGTGCATCCAAGATTTTTTTGGTTCCATCTTTCTTTCTTTTTTTTTTTTTTTTTTGCATAGAAGTGAGATGTATCAATTTTTGTGATTGTTTATCGTTAAAATCTTACTCATCTTTGTCTTTCTTGACTTACGGTAATTCTTTGTTTATTTGATCATGTTTGAAACCAATATCATAACTTCACATAATAAATATCATTGAAGGGGGAAACAATGTTGTTATTCGTATTTGCTGCAGAACTTGCGTTAAACAATGTGAAAAAATAGGATGCATTGATCAGCAATGCTTTCCTCAGTGCAATTTCTCTTTGGATGGTGTTTCTATTGATCTGCCATGGTATATGCAAGAACCACTTTACTTAAAGTGGAAGCAATGGGACTGCCAAAGCGATTGTCGTTACCATTGTATGGTCAAACGAGAGGGTGAAAGAGAAGCACTTGGTTATCATCCTGTTAAATATCATGGCAAATGGCCCTTCAAGCGTATATATGGGATCCAGGTTTGTCTTATCAAGTTACTTAAGCAACTCACATGAACTTGGAGTTGAAATGATACCTATTCATGCTTATGATTATTCTTGTGCATTATATGCCCAGGAACCTCTTTCTGTAGCATTCTCTGCCCTCAACCTTTCAATGCATTTTCATGGCTGGCTGTCCTTTTTTATCCTTCTATATTACAAGTTACCTTTGAGACAAGACAAGAAGACATATTATGAATTTTCCAGTTTGTGGCATATTTACGCACTCTTTTCAATGAACTCTTGGTTTTGGAGCACTGTTTTCCACAGTCGGTATGCCTTTTAATTTTGTGTACACGAATTATTATTGCAAAAAATTCACCTGTTTATATTCTTGGCTTCAGATTTTGTTGTCTTCTGATAGTATTGAGAAGATTGCAAATAAGCTCGTATTATGCCATATTTCAAATTTAAAATGTATCATCTTTGTAGCATGCCCTGGTTGTAACTACGTGCCATTGAAGTGCAGTGATGTGGATCTCACAGAGAAATTAGATTATTCCTCTGCTGTGGCAGTACTTGGGTTTTCCCTCATTCTGGCAATTCTAAGAAGTTTCAATGTGAGGCATGAGGCTACCAGAGTCATGGTTGCAGCTCCTTTGCTTGCTTTTGCACTTACGCATATCTTATACATCAACTTCTATGAACTTGATTATGGTAATTATTACTCTTCTTTTGGTCCCCTTCTGCACTCCCAGGTCTCCAAGACATTGAACAAGTTTAGCAATGTCTTGATACAATTTCTCGTAAGCCATATTTAAGTAAAATGATAACAATTTGGACTGGAGCTAGGCATTCATTTTTGTTAACGTATTTTGTTAGTTTATCAAATTTACTACTTTCATTTTTTGTTCATTCAAGCTATTCTTCTAACTTTGTCCCCTCATATACAAACCAAAGGGCCTAATCTTGGTGATGGGAAGTTCTCATACTGCCTTTTTCTTTAGTATTGACCTTTTATTTTCCACTGATATGATTGTCAAAATCACTGTGGATCTAATTCCTTGACTGGGTAAGGCAGTGCAAGGATGGGCGTCTATCTCACTGGGTGGACATATATCTAAATGCTCGAATGTTTGTTTTATAAGATCCCAATACCCTGTACTTATTAAATTACTGCTACAAGTCAATATCACAATCTTTTGAGTTTCTATTATCCTTGATGATCATATCAAGTCAAGGACGTTGAACAGCAACCTGATTTATTTGACTTTCAATTTTCAATTCCATTGATATACCGATGTTTGGTTCATGACAATCGACCAAAAACTTTGAAATTTTGCAGGGTGGAATATGATTGTTTGTGTTACTATGGGCGTCTCTCAACTTCTCCTTTGGGCAATCTGGGCTGGTGTCACTCATCATCCTTCTCGCTGGAAACTGTGGACAGTGGTTGTGGGCGGTGGCTTAGCACTACTCCTGGAAATCTATGATTTTCCTCCATATGAAGGCTTTGTGGATGCTCATGCTCTCTGGCACGCCACTACCATCCCCCTGACCTATGTTTGGTGGAGTTTTATCCGAGATGATGCGGAGTTCCAGACCTCCAATCTTCTTAAGAAGTCTAAATAGCTTGCTCACTCGTTGAACTGACTGGCTTGTTTCATTTGGGGTGTTTCTGGAGATCACAATTTCCCCTCCCCATTCAAACAAAATTAGGCATTGTTGTATAACATTCCAGTTTCTGGGACCTTTTATTTTATTTCCTCCCTCCAAGTCTTCATAGCAAGGAGCCCAAATTGACTAATTGTACCAGATTTTGATTCGGATTTTTTTAAAATAGATTTTGGTGTGCCTATATCTTTTTTCAGAAGAATTTAGACCTACGAGTTCTTCAAAGAAATATAGATTCATTTATTGTGAAATCATGCTCATGTTTGCGCTATCAATTTATCCAGATTTATTATTGTATTTGGTTTCAATTCATTTTGTTTTTAAATACATACCAACATCACATGTTGTTAGTAATGCTCTTATTTGAATGATATATCGAATTCTAGTGAGCACACGATGATTTGATAATAATTGAGAGACGTTTCTCCCGAAGATTTAGGATTAGGACTTGAGTTATTGTATGCAATGAAATGAAAAGTATGATTTTCATATCATATGGAAGACCTTCCTGTTGAATATGCTTTTGTGGGTCGATGTTTTCACTATGTCAGAGTTATAACATTGAAATTAGTTCTCGTCTTCAATGAGAATAAAGATGAAAATTTTGACCTGGTGTGGTCATCGTACAACATAAATATCCTTTTGTGTTAATGAAATAAAATAACCAAAAATACAAAACTCTAGCATTGAATAACAGTAAAACTATGGTATCATCAATTTACAGTAAAACTATGGTATCATCAAACCTTTGAATAAGTAAACAGCCTATGAAGAAGAAACCTTCATGCGTAGGAAGGTACCAACAACTTAGCTCTAGCATCGAGTGATAACCTGCAAGCCCCGTTTTCTCGTTTAGGCAACACATTCAAAGTAAAACCAATATAAGGAACTACGCTATATATTTCTTCAAAACTGCATAATCAACAAGGATGAGTTTGTATACAATTGAAAGACTGAAACCGTGGATTGAAAACATGTAAAAACCATACTCATGATGCACATTTCACACGATGATAGGCTCTAATATCATAGACAATGAAACATTAGCGGACTTGCCTGAGATATTAAGGGTTTGGCATGCTCATCCCACTCGGTAGACCACCTACGAGAACCCATTTCTACTGTGCTGTTCTTTAGCGAATCCAAAGCACTGCATTCATTGGGGAATCCCCTGAAAAGCATCTGCACAGATCACAATAAAAGAACTGAGAATTTTGATCAAATAGAATAAAGCGTATTGTTATTACATCTATTCCATCTCCTACAAATAATGACGATTATTTAATAGCATCCTTTGATTTTCAAATCTAAGCTCTTGAAAAAGCCCTATCTTTAGTTTTTCATTATTTAACTCATTATAACACTATATCTTCCTTGTATAAGATGACTAGTGTCTCTAAATGCACTTTAAAAAACATTGGACAGAATCCTATTTAACATCCCAGTCCAAGGAATAAAGTTACCAATAGTTCATCTGCTAACTCTGATGATGATGAAAAGAGTAGACCATTTTTCTCTGCTTTCACAAGTTCGTTGATGCTAGAGGAAAGAAAACAGAAACGTTTACATGCCTTGGAATGTTGTGTTTCATGGCACACATGCCAAAAGATGTGGAAAAGAAATTACCAAGAGTAGGAAACAGCGCAAACAGGAAGTCCACACCCAAACATATCGACAACCTGTTAATCAAGATGACAAATTGATTTTTTTTCTTTTCAGGAGCCTACAGAAATCAAGGACAGGCAGAACAGTTTTTTCTTCCCTGAGACTATGACGTTTAAAGCTTCAAGTAAAAAACTCTGCATACCTTCATGGGAAGGTCTAAGCCTGATGAAGAAGTATGCAAACAAACTCCTAGATCTGCTGATCCTGTGAAAATAGCATATACGCATGTATGTTATTAAACCTTTCAGAAAGATGGGGGGGCGGGGGGTAACCTTAGGCTATTACAAACTACCGAGAAGTAATGGGTAATCCTCTGGAGACAGCCACATTGTACGAAAGGCCACACGCTTAAGATGCAATTTACTGATCTTATCTTCATACTTTTCTTTGTCAGGCCCTTTACCTTTATCAACAGTGGAAAATCTCTAATTTAGATACCGCCCACTTGGAAGTAAAATTTTCAAAAGGTGAAAAGTAATTACCAGTAATGATGAATAATAACCTAGGATATAAGTATTGCTTTCCATCATAGATATCTTTCCAGATAAATTCATCAGAAACTGAATCATCCTCATTTAGGATGGCAGCAACACGCCTGTCATACATGACTGCAGCTTCTAAAAGGATACTAAAATCTTCATCTGGAGTCCTGACAATGACATTACAGGAAGTTAAGGCACTGATCTTCAATAGGTGCTTCCAGAGAGAAATTTGTAAGTCCCAACCTTTCGATTGTACAATGTTACAACTAGAAATATTCAACTTTTGCCTCTTGGAGGTCTGTTTGAACTCTCTTCCTTACCATGGTTCAAAACTATCTTAAGGTGCTTCGTTTTAAATTCTGAAATGTCATTGCTTATGAACAAAATATATCTAACACAAACATGATTACAAGAATCGTAGTGTATCATTCCAGGATCCTATAGGAGGAGAATCCTCAAACTTACTAATTTGGGTGGGCATATAAATTCCAGCAAAGCCAGACATCCATGGATGTCATTCTTGGGGGTGCAACCTATGTGCATACCAAATATAAGCTATCTAGATGCAGATTTTATATCCCATCCCATCCTGACAAATTACAGTACAAACTATCATATTCACTTTAACAATCAAACGACCAAAAAACACCAAAAATAAAAAATAAAAAATTGAAAGCACAGACACAGAACATCCTCCAAGAAAAAGAAGTGAAACTATCAATTCTTCAAGAATCATTAGTCAAACGTTCAACTAACCAGCTTGTGCTGCTCACAACAACTGCAGGTCTGTTTTGCTTCAAGAGAATACGGTTGCCAACCAAACTCGTCAACAATGTCTCCTGCTGCTCATGGCCTACCGTTACTGCACCTGCTAATTACAGTGTCATCTTGAATGAAAAAGGGAAAATTTTGTCGGACTGAGAATATGTGCAATACATTCATTGAAATGTAGATCTCACCATAGCTAACACAATCTTGAAGACCAAGAGGTTGAAGTAGATTACTATGTAGCCTACAAAACAACTAAATCGAACAACACATTTAGTCTATTTATCATACAGCATGTACAGAGAATGAAACAATAAAGGTGACCATAACTCACCTCATGTTTTTCCTGGAGTGAAGCAACGTGGAAAAACTCAGGAGGTTGATCATAGAAAACTGTGGCTCTATTTTAAAATAAAAAGAAAAAAAAAAACGAAAATAATTATTAATAATACTAAAGTGTTCAAATGGTCTATTAGAGGAAGTATGACTACGTTTCCATGAACCCATAAGTCACATCCTCTTACTTAATATCCCAGTTTTCAGCCAATTCATGCTGCATTGCTTTCGTGACACAAAAGGAGCCATCTGCCATCTTCCCAAAATGCTTTTCAATCCTAGGCACACATCCCAATTATGATATAGCCAACAATAGACCAGCCAAGCACATACTGAATGGACAAGAGGGCGGGAAATACATATTCAGTACCAGCGGTAAACAGCAACAAAACTGCTATTTCTTCCCAGGGACAGGGCAAGCAAAGTATGACCAAAATTATGCCAATCAATGATAAATGCAGATCGCTTTAGTATGCTAGCCCATTTTACAGCAATTAACGTTGGAACAGAAGGAGGATTCTGCAGAAGAAATACTCATAAGGGATTATTGTAAAAAGTGTATGGTTCATATAAAAATCAAAATAAACCGGAAATCTTAAAAAGTACAATATAAAAACAGAAGTTAACATAAATTTCTTTAACCAAGTCTCATATGAATGAAAACTACATCAAGATAATGAGTTTGTGCAAAACATCAGCCAGTTACAGGAAAAGGGGCCAAACAGCAGACTGAAAATTTGACCACCACTTTCCATACTCCATCCAGACCCAAATAATCAAAAAGGGAAATGAGCGATAAATGCTAGTAATATACAAGAATAATTTATTGCAGGAGGAGTGAGATACCCAATTCTTATTCTTAAGTACATACATCAAACATCCCATCACTGAACCTGAAGGTACAACTTCTGTAACGTGCAGTAATACTAGCAAAATATGCACGTGCATCCCAGCAAACACAGTTAGTCAATGTCCCATAAAAATACGCCAAAAGACAATAAAAGAGGAAACCAGGCAAATAATCATCTGTTTATTTGCAGGCAAATGAACCCAGCCAAATTATTTTGGAATTTTAGCAACAATCATTACTTTGATACAACTCGAAGCAAGTTCTGCTAGGGAAAAAAGAGGAAATCAATCATATAACATTTCATGAATGGCTTAATATATGCTCACTAAATTTTCAATTTTTGGTAAATATTGAAATGAAGCACAATCATATACTTTTACCATCAAGAAACTCTCTCTCTTTCCTTGAGAGAGGAGTACAGATCGTTCAAAAGAGAACAAAGGATAACTCAATGTCCAGAAACTACATATATGTTTGTTTAAATATGATTTAATCAAGAAGTTGGATATATCATAATTTTGAAACCATTTATTTACCTGCACAATGAAGAAGGCAGGTGAATGAATTCTAACAATAAGGAACCAAAGAAGCATAAGAAACTGAATAAGCGGCTTGAGCAGTAGTGTTACAGGCCGGAATATCCATGGCAAATTTTGAAGGAATTTTGGCCACTGTGTCTGTGATAAACAACAAAAGAGATTTGAGAAAAACTAGTAGACGACACTATTTTATTTGAAAAAGGGGAAAGAAGGAAAAAAAAGCTTCTACATAAGTACCATGGTATGAACATGGATAGATTTGTGCTCTAGAAGTGCCGAGTGGGGCTGAGAGCCTATTTAGCACCCAAAGTTTCAATGTTAGCTTGCTATAAACATGATTGAATAATAAGACTCTCAAGATACAGTGTGGTTCAACCTCCATAAGCAACAATGTCCACCTCCAGATTTGCCTGTAATATCAATCGAAAAGCCCAAATATCAATTAAAGAGTTGAATATAAAACAGCAAAAACACAGAAACAAACCAAATCAAGAAAATCTTCAAGTTCTACACTGAAATCATTGAAACCAACAATAAGCAGCTAAATCGAACATTCTCATACACCTAAAGGACAACGAATTTAGTAACAACGATCAAGGCTGAATTGAGAAAACGATTCGATGATACCTGGCGGGCAAGAGAAAGAGCTTGGTACTGCATACGAGGACTTCGACCAAGATCACCGAGAACGACCACACAAGCCCGGCGTCTCTCCATAATTTCCTCTTCAAATTTCCAGGATCAGTTAGTTACTATACCAAATCCAAATGATGCTGAAATTCTAATGCAAATTCGTTCGAGGAAAAAAATCTTACCTTGGAACACTCACTCTCTGCTCTTCCCGCTCTGAGTCTCTCCGATTGCTGGTCGTCGCGCGTTGCCAATTTGATGTACTGCAATTTTTAAGATTCATTATATTCAAAATCACCAATAAAATTAAAAAAAAAAAAAAAAAAAAAAAGGTTCGATTTTCTCCTTTAAAATTAAAATTGAAAATCTTAAAATTCCAATTTCATCCTATTATATTTTAATTTTAGATTATTAAATTATTACAATTTAAACCTTTTTATAAGTTTCCACATAAAAAATTGTTTTTTTTTTTTTTTGCATATTCATTTAATAAATTCTAAAACATATAAATATTATATATTTAATAATATTATAAATAAATAGCTTTGTTTGTGTTAATTTGAACATTAATCAAATTTTATTTTGGGTTAATCTTTATATTTTTTAAATTAGCAAATTTTTTGTAATAAATAAAAATAGCTTTGTGAATTATCAAAAAATTTAATAGTGGGTAAAATTTTGAGTAAAAAATGATTAAATAATTGAAAAAAAATATATATATATATATATATATATATATATATATATATATATATATTTTTTTTTTTTTTTTTGGTGTGTGTATTTATAAGTCCATTAAACACGAAATAATTGTAATTTGATGGGTTTTGTTGTTTCAATAAATAAATTGGGCTGGGCTTAAACACGAAATTATTCTACGGCGCTGCAATTGGAACTCGACGACTGCAACACAGAAAAGGCGGCAACATTTACGGGTATGAATCGCTTCTACCAATCGCTTTACTCCCCCAAGTTTCCATCTTAAGATATCAGAGCAGGAGCTTAATGGAGCACGATCCATGTTTTGTAAGTTTCAACACTTGCCTGTTTCCTTATACACCCCAAAAGGACAAAGAAAATGTGAAAAATGGGAAAGAAATCGTCGATTATCGTCTTTGGCGCCATTGTTTCATTTTTTATTTTGTGTTAGTTGGTTCTTCCCGAAAATTATTTGTTCGATTTTGTTAGGTCATTTTTGTTTTTGGAGTTTAATTCGCTGGGGCTCGTCTGTCTGTTTTCCAAAATTGGAAGAGGATTTAGCTTTCAGGACGTTTATGTGGTTTACTCTCTGTGAATTTACAAGCTGTTAAATGGAAGATGCAATGAAAGAATTAAGAATCGCTGGAATTATGATGAACAATGGAATCAGTATATGAGTTGTTGTTTCCTTTGGGAACGTTCATTTTGGTACGCTTCATAGTCATCAAAAGCATCCTAATGAGCTCTCTGGTGCTGCAGCAAACAGTTGCTCTTACGATAATTGTGTTAACGATTGGATTTTTCTGAAATAGAAAATGCAATGACAACATTTGTCAAAGTGATTTGAGTTTGAGTTAACCTGTTGACACTGGAAAGACATTGTGTATCTCACATTAGCGAAATTTTGTAACGTGTTAGGGCATCCCATTAGTAGGCCGACGTGGATCGATAATATCGAACACTGATGGGTACCCTCACGCACTGTTCAGAGCTAAACTTTTACAAGACAAACCAATTAGATAATGAAACCAGTTTACTTGTTATCTAAGCATCTGAAATGTTATACCATATTTGATATTCATGTAACTTGCTTGAAGATAATGGTTCCCTTTGTTATTTAGTGCAGTCAAATGGAGCGTGCTCAAGACCGTTAATGTAATTGGCTTAGATGTTTATGTTGACAATTCGAACGTCTAGTACAAGGACCATATCGATTCACTTTATTTAGCCGATGGACTCGAGAGACAATAAAGTAGCACCCCAAGGTTCTCCATTTTATATTTATTTGTTCCAGCCCCCAGTTACTTCAGTTTCCTGATGATAAGAGTAAATGTAACACTGTTATTGAACTAATTATTTATGCAGGTGAGACGGTTAAGATTCTAGTTGAGTTCTTGGAGGTGGCCATTACATCAATTGTCTTCCTCAAAGGCATTTATCCATCGGGTGCAATTCTTTCTTTAATTTGTT
Source organism: Cucurbita pepo subsp. pepo (assembly GCF_057944985.1). Taxonomy (NCBI): domain Eukaryota; kingdom Viridiplantae; phylum Streptophyta; class Magnoliopsida; order Cucurbitales; family Cucurbitaceae; genus Cucurbita; species Cucurbita pepo. The sequence continues at coordinate 18,715,054 of NC_141802.1, read as the reverse complement.
TGTTTAAGATCCTATTATCTGCTTTATTTGTTACAGAGGATGGTGATTGCATGAAAAGTTTTCTTTATTGTATTTCTACCAAGTAGTTTCAACCCAAACCCACTGCTAATAAATACTTTACTCATTGGACTTTCCGTTTCGAGTTTCTCCTCAAGGTTTTTAAAACGCCTCTGCTAATTTGAGATTTCCACACCCTTATAAAGGATGCTCAGTTCCTCTCCAACCGATGTGGGATCTCACAATCCACCTCCTTCATGGCCCGGCGTTCTTGTTGGCACTCGTTCCCCTCTCCAATGGATGTGGGATCTCACAATCCACCCCCTTCAGGACCCAGCGTCCTCATTGACATTCGTTTCTCTCTCCAATCGATGTGGGATCTCACAATGGGTGTGTTACTTTTACGAAGGAAACCTAAATAACTTGAAATTTATTTGGTCACCTGTTAGATTGGTCCTTTACACCCCCACCCCTTAATCACAGGGGAAAAATGATATTAGTCAATATTAATGGATTGAAGAACAGAAAAAGAAAACGATGGGAATTATGACTAATTATTGGTGGGGTTTTTGTGAAGGTGCTTTTGAAAGAAGAAGGTACATGAATGCGGTTGTGCAGAGGGCTCGTCATCCTGAGCTGCAGGATTACATCCACTCAACTGTTTCAGGGCTACTTCCTTTCATCCAAAAGGTTGACCATTCACTTGTATTCTTGTCCTCTATGTGCTAAAAATGGTCCTAAATTTCTTGTCTACCCATGTGCCTTGTAGAATTGAAACCAGGTCCTTTTTCAAGGACAATCTTGAATAGTGGATAATTTCTTTCACATGACTACTTGCTTGGTTTTTGGAAGAGTGGGAGTTGTTTATGGTTGGAATCGGTGAAGGAAACTAATGGGTTCTGTGGTTGTAAGTATTAGATGTGAAGATTAGATTTGGCATGCTTGTTGTTAAGGCTACAAGCTATGAACGGGTTGATTATTTACTGGTATTCTCACAATATAAGACAATCTGTGTTTGCAATTGTAAATCTATTCAATGAATCTTGAACCGAGAAAAGTTCATCGAAAACGTAAAGTAGGTGTCTGGGTGAAGCAGTTGCAATATGTCATGTCCAACCTGATTGATCAGAGAAATAGTAGCGTTTTTAATAGTTATAGAACTTCGATTAATTAACCACTTCTTCCTTAGTGCAATTTACTAGTAGTCTGAACATGGGTTTCCTCCTCAACTAGGGACTGGTGGAGAGAGTGGCAGTTATATTTTTCAACGGGGAAAATATCCAAGTCGAAAGATTTGTTTTCAAGCTCATAGTGAACCAGTCTTATGAATCAAAGGTCGAAAATTCCGACCTGGAGTTCGCCTTAAGGTCATTCTTGATCAAGCTATCTGTCACGGAGCCTCTAACCAAGACTCTTCCGCCTGGTGAGACATTTTTTTTTCTTTTGGTTCACCAATCTTAGCTGTTCGTACTTCAATCATTAGAAATGTCCATCTTCTTCTGCATTTTGGTTTTTCCTGTCATAAAAGATTGAAGGATTTCTATAGCTTAATCTTTGTATAAACAGACTGCAAATGGGAAATAACTGCCTACTTCCAAACCCTCCCAAGTTCTGGTACAAGTAAAGATGCAGAGTTATGGATCCCAACGGATACCAAACAATGGCAACAACCACCAATAATCACCCCCATCAAGTCCATGAACAGCCAACCTCTGAGTTTGCAGTTATATCTAGAACATCCTAGCTTATCTGAGCCAAAACCATGTGAATAAATGTGCATTATTGTGAAAAGTTTTTGAGCTTGTATTCTAGCTCTTCTGTACACTACATAATATGTATGAACTCATACAACAATTATTCCTCTACCAAAAATGTTTAGAAGCCTCAAAGCGTTCTGATACTAGCTCATTGTCAAGTTTCGATTTTGCAGCTAAAATACTCTTTTCTTTTTAGGTTTGGATAAAGGGTATGGTAGCAAATACTGCTAGTCTGCTACTGTTGAGTGATTCTGTATTCATCTTTTGTAACATGATATGAACTTGTATTCCAAGTCAGAGATATCGATTTGAAGATTTAAAAACATATGTCAGAAAGAACACAGAAATAAGGTATCATGTATGAATGGTTGACAAGGTTGGGTCCATTATTAGGCAGAAGTTTGGGATAGATCTGAAGCAGAAAAAGGAACAGGAAAAGGGATGGGGTTTGGTTTTGTATAGTAATGAGAGACATCATAGTTGAAGGTTTGAGGGGTGGATCCCAGGTTGTCAGGCCTGCTACTGTGGCTGTCCTCATTCATGATGGCAATGCCATAGCTTCCCACTCCCCTTTTTTCTTTAACTGAGACGTAATGAGTGAAAATCAGAGATGAATATGAATTCTCTGAAACCCCACCACAAAACTAGATGCCACCTACCTATCCAACCCTTACCACTGCCAAACTGGAATGGTAGATTTCTATCAGATCCGGAGTCCTTTTTACTTTGACTGATGCTTAATTGTAGTAATTCTTCTGTGTTCATTCCTATTAACCTAACTTTACTGGCTGTCCAAGCATGTTTTTAGGAGGAGTTGTCTCTTTGTTGAGTATTATAGAATAGAATTACAAGTGGGTTGTGGATTCAAATGACAAATAATTAGGGTTCTTGAGCAATGGGACCAATCTCTTCACCCAAATGATGACCCAATTGTCCACAACCAATACAATGCATTTGTACATTGATTGATTGTACCAAAATTTGTTCCTCCATTAATTTTCTCTGTTTTTTTTTTTTTTTTTTTTTTGTGATTTTCTTGTTCTGTCACTTTCAACTTTCACCCATCTCCATTATGCTTTGTATTCTTCTTCACATTTCCTTTTGAGTGGACCATTGTATCTAAAGCAAAGTTTCAAATGCCTCAAAATGGCTCTTTTTTCTTCTTCTTCTTCTTTTGGTTTATGTATTGGTAGGAGACATGTAGTTTAAGATTCCCATTTCTCTACATCAAAACACATTTTCAGCAAATCTAGAGCTATGATGAAGATGAACGTGAAACGTTTCTTAAGGCTAAACAAGCTTTCGCTCGTTAGCAAAAGTAGATAGCTAGCTAGCTAGTTGCTTTTTCGAAACAATTTCCAAGCAGTAATCGTTTACTTTTCCTTTTGTGTGTGAAGGGGATATGTTTCAATGACATGATTGAAGAGTTTGATTTGGATCTCGGGGGTATAAAGAATTATGTGTTCTTTAAAACTTTAGACTTACTCCACCCAATATCAGACATGAGAGGAGACGTTGGTGCTGCTGAGATTTCATGTAAAAGTAGAGAGTGATTGGAAGAGCATTGAAATTCCCACATTATACAAAAAAGAAAAGAAGGCCAAAGAAAAGAAAATCAAAATGGTTTAAGATATGATTCCTAGGCGAGTGGTGGTTCGTGCGGGGGTTATGCTTTTGGAGCACAGATGGTGGGATTCTTATCCTCACCCACCATTATTATTGTCTTTCTAAAAAGCTCAAACCCACCATCTCCCACACTTAACATCTACCATGTTAAATAATTATTAGCCTCTGATCATTCCCGAATAACGAGTCTTATAATTCAAGAACAATCACAAACGAATCTATCCATAGAACAAAGTCAAGAAGTCATAAGCTTATATGACAGGGTTTATGAGATAAGATATAATGTATTGAGGACCATACTCTTTACTAAATAACGTTGAACAAGAAATACATACGAGATAATCATTAAGATCACGCGTTAAATGACATTAATAAATCGATCCCCACACGACACCCAACTTCCTATATGAGGTACAATGACTTGTTTGTTTGTCTTTTTGTTTTGAATTTGGATGAAAGGAAGAAATCTGGCATATCCGAGATGCGATCAAACTCGCTCAATCAAATCAACCGCGTGTAGCAGGGTCAAGCTCATTTTGATTTTATGGAAGAAATGGTTGAAGTCATGTGGGGTAGTGGGGTTGAAGGGTGTGTAATGAGCATTAAGCTGATACAGTTGGTCATGATCTTCAAATTGATACTGATATTGAATTCATGAGTAGTGAGTGATAGTGATGTGAGAGGGGGAAAAGGCTCACATTTTGCTCCAAAAAGAGGGTTGAGTTGTTGAGTGATGTGTGTGTGTGTGTATGGGTGGGGAGTGGGGCCTCTGTAAAGAAAGAAATCAAACAAAGGAAAAAAGAGCCAACACAATCAATTCAACTAGAACTGGAACTGGCTATGCTTCACCACTACTGCCCCCACCACATAACTACATCTTTTTTTTTTTTTCTTCTTTCTTCTTTTTCCATTTCGAATTTGATCCTATCGTTTGTGGATAGTTTCAATCTGACCCGTCCTATAATTTTAAACGCGCTTAACTTTTATAAAAGGTGATTTAGAGACAACGTGTTGACTATCACAAATAAAAGTGTGAGATCTCACCTCAGTTGGAGAGAGGAATGAAACATTCTAGATAAGGGTCTTCTCCCTTGTAGATATGTTTTAAAACTTTGAAGGAGAGTCCAAAAGGGAAAATTCAAAGAGGACAATATCTTATTGACATTGGGCAATGTGCCAGTGAAGTCGTTGGGTCTAGGTCTACAAGGGTGGATTGTGAGATCCCACATTAGTTGAAAAGGGAACGAAACATTTTTTTATAAGAGTGTGAAAACTTCTCCCTAATAGACGGTTTTAAAACATTGAGGCTAACGGCGAAACTTTACAAAGAACGTAAATGAGAGGATTATTGATGAAAAATCAAGAGAAAAGTTTTATTCGATTGCAAGGATTACCCCGATCATATAACGTTAAATCAAATTTAAACCAAGATAAGTTCATTTTTTTTTTTTTTTCAGTTTAACGAGAATACTTAAAGATGAGGTTTCGAGTGAATAAATGTCTACGAGGCATGACTAAATCATAAAAATGATGATAGATAGACAGATATGATAGGCGATGGGCATACACATAGTGTTGGTTATTGGGAAATGCATCATTTGGTTGACATCAACATAGTGGAGAGCCCCAACTTTACTTCTACGCTTCCTCTTCTCCTTTTTGCACTGTTTTTCCAATACTTTATAACATAATATCGCCCTCTTTTACCTATAAAGTTCTTATTAATAATAATACCATTCCTCTAGAAAAATATGAATTTTTTAGATATATTTAAAATTTTCTAACCGTTATCCAGAAATTGTTTTTAACTTAGGCGCCCTTGACTTTGAAATTTCTCTATTTCAACGATCGAAAATTTTAAAATACATCAAATTTTTAAGATATAGTTTCCTCAAATAGATAAAATTGTATTAATAAATTAAGTATAGGATAAGGTTCTGAATTTATCTCTTGATATAAAATAATTATTATAATATAGAGAAAATGGTAATAAAAAAAAAATTAAAAAGAAGAGATTTCGTTTGGCCATCAAGATATGATTTATTTATAAAGAGTGGCCATACATTTTCTAGAAACAAAAGTGGATAAATCTTATATTAATTAAAATATCCTAAAAGAATTTTTTATATATATAATAATTTCTTTATTAAAAAATATGTCTACATTCGTCATCATTCAGCATGTTTGTGGTTGACATAATTTCAAAAAGACAAAAGAAAAAATAGTAAAAGAATTAATGAGAATTATATTTTTAGAAATCCAATCATATTTTCTAAAAATAAATTAATAATTCAATAAGAAAAATATTTACCAAATGGGCCATAGATTTATAGATATTTAATTACATAGATGAACAAAGTCAATGATTTTATAAATTAATGATTTTCTAAAAGAATTTTTATTTTTTTTTTATTTTTTTTTTTTTTTTGATATTAAAAACAAAATATTTAAGTGAAGCCACGTGTCAAAATTTTATTGGAATTGCTTAGCCTTAGGTATGTATCCAACAAAACAGAGCAATTTGGGAGTTAATGAAGAGGTAAAGTATTGGTTGCACAAAATACAGTGGGCCTCAACTTATGACGATGCATAATTGATGAAACAAAGGTTTGAGTTGAACTTAGCAAAAGTAGAAATGTAGAAATGATATAGAATACCTAGTACATGGCTTTTTTTCCCCCCCTATTTATAAAGAGGTTAGCGTAGGGTAGGTTCCTAGCAACTTTAATACTTAAGTCGTGCTGCTATTACAGACATACCAAACAAAATACTCATTTGAGCTATAGCTAAGGTCAACTAATGGATTAGTAAGGAGGAGCTATAGCTAAAACCCATTTGAGCTAAATCCAAGTCAACTCTTATCTAGTCCCTCGGTTGGAACCTTATAAATAAGGGTGGGACCCTTAATAAAAAAGGAGTAAGAGTGGGGAAAATGCAATGAAAAGAATGGGAGGGAGTTATATAAAAAGAGACAAATGGTGGTGGTGGCCCACCTTATGAAGACCTAACATCCCTACCCCTAACAAAAAAAAAACAACAGACCAAAAATCTCCAATTCTCCACATCATCTCCTTATCATTTCATCTTTTTCCCTCCATTACAATTATAAAACCTAAGATGGTGCTTATATATTTTCATTTGTGCCCCACAATTCTTTCCTTTTTACACAAATCCCCCATTTTAAACTTATAAAAATATCAAATTCACCCCATCACATCTCCCAAGCACCACACCTCAACCAACCCATAACTTTTTCTTATCCTTTTCCCCTTTTTCCTCAACTCCCTTTCTTTTTTTCCACACCTATTTTGGAGTTTCTTAAGATAAAGGTATATAAATATATTCTTTATTTTCGCGTTTTTGTCACATATCATAAAAACCCTTCACGTTTTATTCTCGCTTTATCTTTATTCCTTTTCCAACTTAACTTCAAAAATCAAACTTTCACATTACAGACATTAAGGACGACCCATGAAATCATGAGGTTTGGTTTTACCTAACAAATCTATCCCCGCTAATTTTTGGTGGTGTTATAATGAAGATTCCTATGCTAACAACACACACTCTATATATGGATTATCTTGAAAACCCCTTTTTATTAATAATTTATTTTACCAAAGTAACGCCAACCTTGAATTCAAGGATGCGTTATCTCTAAAGATAACGCCAAACAAGAACGAGGGATGCCAATTTTTATGTCTTTTTATTTTGGTTTTAAATTATTAAAGAATTAGATTCCCATAATTAATTACTAAATAAATCATAAAATTGTAAAAAAGAAAACAAAAGAATTAGGATAGCACTGCTCTATCACACCGATATTTGCGGGAGTCCAAACGTGTCAGCTTTTAAACCTCCACCTCTTTTTCCTTTTTTAAATATTACTCTCTTCCTTTATTTATTACACCCATGACCTGTCGGAACAGTCAGTAGGCCCCACATACCCCCTTCCAACGCTACTCCACTAACTTACGCCCACATGTAACTAAATTACGCCCACTAGCCACGTCACATCGCCTCCGTACGTGCACAAAAACCCAAATATCCAAAATTACTTGCGTGAACTTCCCTAATCTCCTAATTCTGTTTTTATAATTTAGTTCAGAGTTTGATGTTTTTGAAGAAAAATGAAAGTTATGGAAGAGAAACTCGAAGTGGAAAACAATCTTGATCTAAATTGAAAATGAAAGGGGCGAAGAATTGAAGAGAAGAATTTGGGTTGTAATATGATTTGGTGATTCCTCTGAATATAATTTCTAAGGCATGATTACACGAACACTGGCATTATTCGTAGAGTTGCAGATGGGACAAGTGTGAAGAGATGACCCACAAACAGTACACAAACACAGATGCCTGCATGGTAATAGCAACACGCACGACTCTTCTTTCCAACAGTTTTTGCACCATCTGTCCTCATTTCCTTTTCTCGCCTTCCTACCTCTTCTGTTCCTCTCTTCTGATTCTTCAACTTCTTCATTCAGGTTTCGCCACCGCCCGTGATTGGCTTGTTTTCTGTCGTCGTCGTCGTTGTAGTTGCTTCCGCAGCAGGACTCTGCGTCGTCGGCGGCGACGGCAGCAGTTGTGGTAGGATCTTCGAATCCTGCGCCTTGGTGATCGTTGTTTTTTACCTGTGAAAGGACTTGTTCCAGGTTGCTACGGAGGGCATTCGCGGTGGCTTCGTTCGTCTGAGCCACATCGCGCCATATTTGAGTCTCCATGCAAAGAGAATTCACTCGCTCTTCTAGTTCCCAATTTAATTTCCCGATCTTCTCGATTTCCTCCTCTTTGCTCCTCAATATCCTCATCATTCCTAACTCTATCGCCTCCAAAATCCTCCTCGCTTGCCTCTTCCGTTTTTCCTCCATTTCCATCCTCACCTTCTCCATCTGCTTCCCAAAATTACGACAGAAACATATAAAATTAACAACCGCAAGTTTTTCTAAACCAATTAATCAACCAGCACTTCTTCACACATTAATAAATTAAATCTCCGTCGACAGAGAGAAATTAAAGAGCGTTTAGTACCGTACATGTTGCGATATCAACCGATCGAGATCGAATTGCTGCTGTTGAAATTGGTTGGAGATATCTTCGCCAAGAAAATCGTGATTGCATCCACAATTCTTCTGAAAATGAGCAGGCGAAGGATGCGAAACAAATCGATTAATGGTGGAATGATCTCTAGCGCGCTTCCTCGGAATCGGAAGGTTATAGGTAATACCGCTATCGGACTTCAAACCAGCAGCCGTCGACGCCGCCGCAGCCTTAGGAAACGAATCAATCGCAATATAATTGTACGGCGGAAGCAGAGTCGTCTCCGCCGCTGCAGCATTAGCACTGAAACCTGTTAATGGAGCACCGTATCCCATAATCTCTCTCAGAAGAAGCCTATTTCACATAATCAGAACAGTCAATCACACAAAAAAAAAAAAAGAAGCCGATCTCTCTTCTTCGTGCGTTCTTTCCTTCAATCTCTGCGAATCGAAACGAAATGACTTGCTCTTCTGGGAACTTGAAATCTTAGGTTCTATCTGCAGAGGCTTCAAAACAAACAATAAAAAAACAATTCCCTTAAAAAGAGATAAAGAAACTTAACCGACTAATCTGAGCGTTGTATTTATAGGTAAAAGCAAAACAAACAGAGATCTGGTCAATCCCGTAATTTCAAGAAACATACAAGGGCATTTCCGAGATTCAGCACCCTTTCCAGCAGAATATTGGATTGGTTTTAGATATTTATATATTAATTTCCCGAGGCCCAAAAATAAAAAAAAAAAATAATAATAATAATAATAACCGAGGAGTTATTAGATTCAAATGACTGACATTGTGCGTATCTGCCACGTGTCGTATCGGTCCAGTGGACGCACGTAAGGAAAGTGGGGGGTTTGCGGGTACGGCGTAACCGACTTGTCACCTTTCCCTATTTTAATATAAAAAAAAATTAAAAAGAAAAATAAATTCGCCCGAGTTTGCGTGTGAACCTTTCTCCATTATTTTATTTTCACCAATAATTATGAATTAACTCCATTTTAACTCTTAATTAATTATCTTGACTCGGTTTAATTAACCCCATAATTAAAACGCGCCTCAGAAGCGATCCCCAAATCCTAGCCGTCCATTTTCTTGAATTTAGGATAAATTACCAAGTTTAATACTTTGCGTTAAATACTTATTTTTCTCTTTTGAAATTTGAAAGTGGTGTAAATAATTGTAGAGAAATAAATTTAAAAATTTGATTAGCATGTAATCTTGATTATATAATTTGAATCCCATTGATGAAGGTTTGGATATGTGTTGAGCTAGCTCTCAATCATATTCAATGAATAAGGTTCCCAAATGTGAAGCAACCCATTCTTTGTTTTTCTTCTTAGAAATCATGATTGTGTGTAAGGACAAGTAATAATACATTGCTTTGGCTCTAAAGCTATGAGAGATTTTTTTATGTGTGTTGGAAAGAGTGAAAAGGAAGTGAAAAAAGAGGGAGGGACCGTACGCTGATTTTTTGGGTTGGGGCTTTGAGTAATGCGATGTAGGGTACCCTAACACAGAAAGCTGAAGAGGGCAGACAAGGGGTGCCTAATTTTCGCCCTTGCAATCAATGCTTTGGCCTTTGTGTTGTTTTTGGACAAAGAAAAGAGTGGAAAGTTTTTGCGTCAAGGGTTGGTTTGAATGTGTGTAGTGTTTTTGAAACCTTAAGCTTCGGGGTTGCATTGTGCAAATGAGGGTAAGTGGTGTGGTGTGGTGTGGTGGGGTGGGGTGGGGACGAGTCTTTTCACATTCAATCAAATGGGTATTGGGTAATATTGGGTAATATTGGGTAATATTGGGTAATGGGTATTCATTTCTTCATAAGATGGGTTTGATTTTATGTTTGTGTGTCAGTTTTTTAATGGCCAAGGACTGTTTTGTACATTTCTGTTGTTTGTTTGGTGCTCAGCCTGCCCTCCCCACCATCAATGTCCTCCTGCTTCTGCCCTCCCCACACATTTACTACCACCCTATACACCTTTCTTTCTTTCTCATGCTCTCCGGTAACTACTCATGCTACGACCACGATCGAAGGTCGACGAGTGTAGTCTAGTGGAAAAACATAAATTGACCGTCTCGACGTGATACGTAAATAGCTAAGTAGTATCTGGTGGAAATAGCTTAATGATAGAACATAGCCTTGCCAAGGCTAAAGTTGAAGGTGGAGGGTTGAAGGTTCAAATCCCTCCTTTCGCTTAAGGTTTTGTCGTTTAGTGGTACGAGTAGAGTACATAAACACCCTTAGATCGGTATGAAGTAAAAGTTTTGTTATATTGAGAATTTTAGTAGATTCTTGAGGATTATAGAGATGTTTAGTTAGAAACAGAAACCGTCTCTGTCATGTGACTATGAACGTGACTCATGCTTCACTTTGATTACCAGATGTTGCAATATGCATAACATTACAATAATCATCTTAGGATGGATATGCTTTGTATTCAAAAAGAGAAAAGTAGAAGTAGTTCTTCAATCGCATCCTAGACCTTAGACATCAACATAATTGGGTGCCTAAACTACGCAACGAATAACAAGTTTAAATAATTGAATCTGAAAGCAAATATCACTAACTTCCAACATACTTTGATATAATCTGATTAGGAAAGGAAAGGCTTTGATGAGTTCTGGAAGAGAGAGAAGAGCAGTTGTTTTCATTGCACAGATTCTCGCAGATGCAATGCCATCAGTACTCACTACAATAAGGGAAAGGAAATAATTAAAGGCAGTGGCCCATTGGCATTATTATTATTTGCATTTAGCAGACGCCTGATACTATCAAACATGGGTCAACCATCGTACTGTAAATCCTATCAAAATCAATAATTCATACTCATCATCCACAAAAATGTTTACACCATGCTGATATGACTATTACAGAAATTATGTATTTGAGCACATACAAAGTGGAGTAACGATATTATCATAGAAAATAAATTTGGTCCTGCATTTATCACCTGGTAAATGAAACTCAAAGATGGCATCTTTGCTACTTCCATGTAGTATAAGGCAAATGAAATAATTGAGCAAATGACTCGGTACCTAAATTTTGTGTCGTGATTGATTGAGCACGGTATCTCTGCTATTATCCCACAGCATCATTGTCAAGGATTCAACATTGGAACACGGTCCAGGCTCACTTTTAAGAAAAAAAGAATACAGTTGTGGGCATGAAGCACGTTATGTAGTAGCCCGAGAATTCTCTGTCAATGATGATCCTACTTGAAGCATGAGAGGGTATACTGCGGTGAATTCCTTGTCTCCTCTGGCCCTTACCTTGGCAGCATAGTCATCTAGAGTTGCTTTGATACCTTTCCAAACTTGATCCTCACCTTGAGAATCCAACCACAATGAATACTGCTGAGGAGTAAGTTTGTTCCTTTGCATTGGTGACTGCAATTCCTCAGGACCTCGAGAATATAGATGGTGAAGTATGACGCTTGCTGGCAGATCGTGGAGTAGAGGAGATGCCTCCAGTTGAGATGTTTCCAGGAATATAAGAGGACGAAATGCTCGAAGTGCTCGATATGGTGCACCGAGTTGTTCTACGGGGTACAAATTTTGGCCCACGGCTAACTCCAGTTCAGCCATGTCCCTAGCCATTCGTAACTTTCCTGATTCAGAAAGAGGTCTGACCAGAGAAGCATGCCTGATAAAGAAAATTAACACTCTGGAAGTCATGCTTCTTACAAGCTGAGTGCAAATGTTTTCCAATCCAGAGATGGTTGCATTTTTTGATGAAGGCAACAGCCTTGATAAAAACTCACTGCGGAAATGAAGAATGTAGTTCTGCAGTTCCTCCATGTAAGGTGATGCAGTATTGTCTATTGCAGCATTCATACCCAGTGCACCGAAGTTCTGGTCATGAATTTGCAATATACATGACTCCAGACTGTCAAGCATAGCTTGGAATAACGAAGTCACAGAATCACAGGCAACCCCATATATTGAACCTAATGCGGGAGACAGAACATCAGAAGCAATGATGGGTAGCCCAGTGATCATAGATGATACCCGAGAATGAATTTCTTGCAGATGCTGACATAATGTGAAATTCTTAAGTTGGGCTGGAGTTGCTGGACCACTTACTTGGCGCGCTTCAGGGCCAGTAGATATCTGCCATCAAATTTTCATAATATGATACAGTCAACTCATAGTGTAAAGATAAAATCCAAACATACATGTTCCTTATCTAAACTCAAGTTTAAACAAAAATCATTACAAAAGAAAAAAATTCTTCTCTTTTAGAAGTCCGTCTCTGATTAGTTTTCATGGACATCACACCATCCTCCGGATATCACACAAAGTACATCCATTTCATTTTTGCTGAAGGATGTAAGGCGATGATTCACAGAGAACAGTGACAGTTTAAGAACTTTAACTACATTAAGTGCAAATAATTGGTCTAGTAAAGCAGTAGGTAGCACCAGGAAGAAAATTTGTCTAGTCCTATAAATAAATATCATGCTGCTACACATGTTTCCCAGGTCACTTGAAGTATTTTATATATGGAGCATACTTGGCAAAATGCTAAGTGGTGAAGTCTTGCATGAAAAAACAGTAGGGGCATGTAACTTAGGATTATATACCCTTGCTTTCGATATTAGAAATTAGAGTATGCCAATGTCACCAAGGAAACTAACTACCTGACATTCAGCTCTTTCAGCCAGCAGGAGAAGAGCCTTGCCAACTTGACGTAGCACAAGTAGAGTTAAGTGTCCATCCATCTGAACAGATTCAATTTCTTCCTGAATACGTGATATGATTTTTGAGATCTGTTCTTTCGAAGGAACACTACCACGACTTGAGACTGGAAATACAGAGCTAACAAGATCAGATAAGCGACTCAAGCAGAAACCCAGGAATGCGTTCTGGAATATTTCAATGGCTGCAACCATCTGATCTTTTCCACCTGAACTTATTGCAGGCACAACCCCTTTGACGTCAGTATCACGTGAAATTCTTTCAAGAAGATTCTCTATCATTGAGAACAGTTTTGGATACCCCATAGTAAATATTTCTTTCACAAAGCTTGATGCAGTAAAAGCAGACTTCATTTGGGTAGCAAAAGCCTTCACAAGAGCCTCCCAAACTCGATCTGTTAGCATGGAATCACCTTCCTAAACAATGCATTAGTAATATAAGAAACTGAAACCCAAATGGAGAAAGTTTTAAGACAACTATAGACAAATTGGGGAAAATTAAGCAGAACAAGGACTTGTGTGAGTGTAGAAAGATTTTGTTTCGCATTAAGTGTGAAAGAAGTTAATATTAGAACAAAATTTCAACGAAAGAATCTGCACTGTAATTTGCATTGCACAAACGATGACCTACAAACAACATTTTGCACTGAAATCTCACAATTTTCAACATGAGGCATATTTTGATCTCTCTTTTTTTTTTTTTTTTTTTTTAATAAGAAACATTCTCATGGTAGCTCAGAAAACGAGAATAGCCTACGGGTTTAGGGGAAGACAGATCCCCCTCCCAAAAAAAACTAGTTACAATGGTAATAATCAAGATGTTTCTCAAAGAAAAGAAGTATCAAATGAGGGGTGGAAAGGAAATGATGACAACTTGGGTACGTTTTAAATCAAGCCCGGAAAAATTTTGAGATGGAAACCTGTCCTGGTCTTCTTTCCAACTCTCAGCTAGAAGAAGAATTCTCAAGATGATCAATTAACGACTCATCCATTTTATCAAATTTTAACAGTATATGCTATATTATAGTCAAATTTAACAACAGGAAAGTTCACCAGCCTGAGAATTTAACAAACCCTTTACTATATCTTTCACTCCTAGACTATATTCAACCAATGTCACTGGGTGGTCACTAAATTCAAATGTGTCCAGTTTCTCTGCTTTTACTCCTTGACTATATTCAACCAATGTCACCAGGGGTGATCATTGGATTCAAATGTCTCAAGCTTCTCTATTTTATACACGAAATTTGTCAATTAGAGACAGATATCAATCCACCAAAACGTTAAGCAGCAAAACGTATCTTAGGCTTATCACTCGCAAGTCAGATATGAAAAGAGTCTTGATTAACTACATAACAGAACATATTTTGAATACCACTTGCCTGAATAACATCGTCAAGCAGCAAAACATGAGTAAAAGGGTCACGTTTCTTCGATAAGACCCTCTGTAAATGCCAAACAGCTATAACAATCGAATGCAACTGATCCAAACAAGTTCCCAATCTCTGCCAGAGCGCCTCCCTTGCCTTGGCACCTCCACCAATCTGTGGCGTCCCACTTCCCCTAATTCCTCCCGGTCCATATCCACTTCCAGCCGTTCCCGAAATCGACTTCATATCCAATGCCACACTTATGCTCTTCACACCCATACCCTTATACTTGATCATCAATTGCTCAATGGTCGCCTTCAATTCACCAAGATTGTAAAATACCTGCAAGCCAGTCCCCACCTCAGCTTGATTCAGACCCTCCATTCCTCTCTCCAAAACCTTCATAGCCTCACTTCTCAATTTATCCCCAATTTCATTAACCCATTTCAATTCTTCGTCGACAACGTCAATGCCCGCAAGGTCATACTCATTGCAAAGGCTCAAGATCTCGCAGTGCAGCTGAGCGGCCTTAGCAAGATCCAGCTTCTCAGGCTCATCAGCAGAGGCAGAAGCAAGGTCGCGAAGCTTCTTCGACAAACGAAGGGCACGGATCGTATGCTGGAGAAGCTCGGTAGTTTCGTGAAGATTGGAGAACTGAACGGTCTTGGTAGAAACGACATTTCTGGGTTCAGATAGCTCGGATCGGACACGGCGAACGGAGGATTGGAGGGAGGAAACACCGGATCGAATAGTGGAGAGGGCATTCTCAGCGTGCTTTAGAGAGGAGAGTTGAGAGAGCAGGTCATTGTGACGAGAGAGAACCTCACTCCGGAGCTGCGATTCGAGGAGACGGATGGCCTTTTGAAGCTTCTCAGCAGTGGAGGCCGGGGAACCGGATGAGAGAGCGGCAGAGGAGAAGGAACTGGAGGAGAATGAAGGAGAGAGGAAGGCAGAGAAAACAGGATCGGAAGCAAAGGAATCCAAGGGAGATGTGGCAGTGGTAGTGTTGGTGGGATGAGGGGAAGTGAAGGTAGAAAGACGATGAATAGGTGAGGCGGCGGCGCCGGCCTGAGAGGAAGAAAGGGGAGATCTCTGAGACTGGAAGGGTGACGGTGGCGCTGCGGCTGGAGACGCCATATCGGTGGGGCGAATTTTCAGTCGTCAGACGGAAGTGGCTTTTCTCGTTTTCTTCAATTTAGAGCATTATAAAATAAATAAAATAAATAAATAAAAATATTGCTTAACCTTACTCTCTTATTATTTGTATATATTTATAATTAATATTTATTTAAAAAAAAATTAGAACTTTTAAAAAATACTTCATTAATCTAGTTACTCAACTCAACCATCTATTTGGATCTTTTGATTTTTTAAATTAAATGTTTTAAAAGTAAATAGTTAAAATTGACGTTTTAATAACGTAGAGATAAAAATGAACTAAATCTAAAAATACAAATAATCCCGTATTTCAAAAGACAAATCAAATTAATCAACAAGCTCGGTCATTTGTCTTTAAAAAATAAAATTGTTAATTACAAAGAGAATGAGCCACTATATCAAACTCGTGCTTGTTCGAGTGGCTAAAGCTGAAACAGTTACTTTTATATGTATTATGTGAAAAAAACTGGCATCAATAATTACAATTTTACGTATGGACAAATCCTCAATACCTCATTCATTCACATTGAGCAAATTAGTGTTTAGTAAAATAATACAAAATTACCGTGATTTAGCTACAAAGATTAAAGTAGATAAATATAATGATCACCGATAATTTATATTATCTAAAGAAATAATATTTATTTTAGAGGGAAAGTAATATTTATTTTTTTTATGATATGCTTTTTATTAATAATTGTTTTATATAGAGATTGGGTAACAATAGAAGAGTGGACTTTTTTTTTTATAGGGGTATTTAATTAATTTCATATGATAATTATCTAAGTATGCCATGAAAAAAATGTGAATGTTGACCTTATAGCTTCACTTTTTGCAGTATTTAGTTACGTAATAGTTAAGATTAAGAATATATTTGAAAGTAAATTAACTTTTTTAAAAAGTATTTTTCATTAAAAAAAACAGTACTAAAAAGATTCCAAATACTTTTGGAAACAGTTAGAAGCATTTAAAATACAGAAAATATTTTAAAACATTTTTAAATAATAAGATAATATCACATCCATATGGTAGTACTTATCTGGTTAATTTACCTCATTTCTTTTATTTTAGTTTAAAATTTTTAAAATATCTATTTTAATTTTTAAATTTTAAAAATAGTTATTTTAAATGTTAGAAATGGTAAAATAAAATAAAAAAATTAGACAATTATTTCTAAAATTATAAAACTAACTACAAATGACGTAAAAGCGAAAATGAAAGATAATTTACAGACTCAAACGACCTTAATTAAATAATAAATTCAACTCAATTATAAATATTTGAATTGAGTTAAAAGCATTTTTTTAAAATAAAATATTATATAGTTATTTTAAAAACATTACATTTTTTAGTTTTTTTTTTTTTTAAAGATAAATAACCGAAAAAATAATTATAGCAAACATTTAAAAATAAAAAAAAAAAGGACAATAATTCACGTTAACAGAATTATTTATTTATTTGAAGCAAGTGAATTTAAATAAATTGATAATGATGTGAAATTTTATTGATCTGATTTTCACGTGGCGGTTTATTTTATTTACCCATTATTAAAAATGGGAAGACGCCCACAAACGCACCGTCGCCAGCGACAAGACTTGCAGAAAAGCAAATCAGCGACACATCCTTTCTCTCCTTCTGCTTCTTTTTTTTTTTTTTGTTCACTTCTCTTCTTCTCTTATCTACCCGTACTCTCAGATTGTTCCCTCTGCTTCCCGCCGATGCAACACGCCCCTCCGCCATCACCATCCTCGTCAATCGCTTTCTCTTCTTTCCACACGATCTGAAACAGCAACTTCGTTTTTTCCGTTCAAGATGGTGCTGGAATTACTTGCCGCCAACACCGCTTACGTTCCCGTTGACCTTCTCGTTCTCAATGTAGCCATGGCTTCCTTCAATGGCCTTCTTGCTTTCGTCGCCTTCTCACAGGTCAGCTCTCTTCGAAATGGAAGCCGTTTGGGGGATTTCTATTGCTATTTGGATATTATGATGTTAGGATTGTTTCTGGTCGTCTGAGGAATTCGTTCTCCTCTCCTCGTTTTCTTCGTCGATCACTGTGCGATGTATTTGTGGTTGTATTTGTGTTCTGGTTGTGAATGATTTCAAATTAATTCATCCTTTTTGGAAATACTGGTAATCGAACTCCATTTGCTTCTAAATAAGCTTTAACTAGGTTGGGCATTTGGTTTAATTGATTCTACTGGTCCTTAGAAACGCATTGACGCACTTTTTGAAGGCGGACTAAGAGCATTCGTTTGCGTCCGGAATCTTTTTGGAACGAAGGAGACTCTTCGTCTGTTGTAAAATGGATTGTGAGGGACATTGCCGAACGGATATACGATTTTTTGTTCATTTCTTTTACGTAGGAGTTCGAGAGACTGTTAGTAATGTTGGAAACCTTTTCAATTTGCACTTTAAAGTTGGTTTCTCCGTAGATTTAATTTACATCCTACAACTTAGGATTTTCTTTCGTGCACGTAAAGGTTCCTAGACTTGGTTACTTACGTGATTTGACCTGACGATGCCTATTTGCGTTTTTAAGTTTGTGATGCTTATGCTTGTGATATATTGTGCATGCAATCTTACGATTGAGAGGACTGGGAATTGTCACTATGAGAGGCATCACTGCATACCGAGTTGGACACTTCAGCATACCTCTGCATATTAACTTGTGTGCTACTGTTTTTGTGATGGCTGTGTGTTCATTTAGTGCCTTTTGTCATCCGTTGACTAGTCTGGTTTTTATTCCAGCTCATCAGAATTCACATGCGGAGTCAACAGGACCGATGGACACGTCAAAAAGTGAGTCATAGTCTTTTGTGCGTGTTTAGTTCTCCTTGAATGTTATATTAGAAGGATTTAATGTTATATATCTTTTTGAAACTATCGATAAGATTTGTTCTCAAAAGTTTCAATGAACCAATATCTTTTGAAGTATAAATACGCCATAGCTCCTTCAGTTCTACGCACGTAGTGCATGAGATGTGAAAGTTCACTCTAAGTTTAACTGCAATGTAGGCTTCAAGCACTCCATATTCTCATCAAACAAGAAAATTCCTTTGAAAGGGCACTCCAAGAGGAAGCATATCTAGAATCTCTCTGATTTCAAATAAGTTCCCATACAAACTTGTAACCACCTTCCTATTCCATTTTTAACTAAATTTCCATAAAGCAGCTCTCTTTTCTATATTTCTGATAGCAGATTACGTTTCCTTTCTAAGTGTTCAACATTTGCCAACTTTGTTTTGATTTGTTGATAATATTCCCACTATGTGATAGTAATCTTTCCTTGGAATTCAACTTGCAGGTACTCCATCTGATGATATGCTCATCTAACTTGGGTAATTACTCACTAGATAAGATGACCAGTTATCCTTTATAATAAAAATGCTACCCATGTATCCCAGTTCATGGGATCAAATTTATGTTTGATATTGCTTTTGAACCAATCTGGTCCATTTTGAAATTGATTTTAGAGCATCGTATTGAAAATGATAAGAATTTTGGCCTATGTGAGTTTGGTGAATCCAAAGTCTCTATTGTAGTTGAACTGTTTCAGGTATTGATTTAAACTGCTTTAGTAGCTTTATAGGCTATTTACTCTAAAAAGACAGCAGTCTAACTCTTTTTGTGCACTTGTATGAATGCATATCTGCAATTAGCAGACTGGCAACAAGTCTTTAAATTTGTACCACATTGTTCCTAGTTTATTTTGTTTCCTTTTCTGGATGCTCTGGTTATCAGGGCCTCACATTAACTTCTGAACATCATCATTTTAATTTATGGAACTTGATCCTTAATTTGCAGGCTATATGTTCTATTTCATATTTGCACTTGTTGCTATTTTTGACCACTGCCACTGCTGGTCTCATGTGTTTGGATTTGTCCTCATGGGTATGCTATTAACAGTGTTTTGATTTTATGTGCTCCATATTTGTTGGATATACTAATAATTTGAGTGGAATTGTTCTTGCAGCCTTCCCTAAAATACTGTTTCTTGCAGCCTTTCTCCTACTTCTTTCTTTCTGGTAAGTTTCCATCAGTTTCTAGTGTAGAAGCTTTTATTCTTGAATTTGTATATATACGTATCCCTTTCTTATATTACATTGGTTATGCTCCATGTTTAGGCTTAAATTTTAAGCCCTTTTCTATTGGTGCTTGTAGATTTTAAAATATTATGCTAACGGCCAAAGTTGGATATTAATGCAGTTGCAATAGAGTGCATTTTCTTGTAAAATTTTATTTCATTCACAATGCTGTGTAATTTTTATGGGATATGTATGCTTTATTGAATATGATATCATAGGGTTGACCTTGGCCATCAAGCAAATGATGACGACGACGACGACGAGGATGAAGATGAAGAAAATAACACTCGACAGGCCTTGTTGGAAAATTCGAAAAACAAACCTGGTTCATCAAGTGTAGATGGCTATCGAAGATGTTGTGGATTTCCTGCAATTCATCTTGGAAGTAGGCAAAAACTTGTAATCGTGGTAAATGTGGAACAATTAATTATTATCATTTATTTTTTTCATGTACTATTTTCTTGTTTGATATTATCTTTTCCTATTATTATCTGTGAACATTAATTTGTAATCTTATATCATCTATCCCCCTCCTTCAGGTTGTCATGCTGGTATTTTTCCTCATGGTCGCAGTTTCCATTCTGATCTGGATTGGGGAAGGAAAAAATCCTATTGATTCTACAGCTGTTGCCAAGGTATGAATTACTGTTCACTTTCTAATCTGGTTGTCATGTTCACATTGTATAAAATTCAGTTGTTAGTGTTACATATACAGGACTGCTGTACAGCAGAATATCCGGAAAGAAAGACATGGTAGTTAAATAAATTTAGTGTAAAAAAAAAAAAATCTGTAAGGCAGGAGTAAATAATGTAGTCAAAGCATATTCCACCTGATAAGGAAAAAATTAGGGTTCATAGTGATTCTTTATTAATGATTCCCCATCACAATTGGACATAAACTGCATTAATCTTGTGATCTAAATAAAGGGAAAAACTAAACATGAACTTACCAGAATTTGAGAGTTCAAGATTAGCACCATTTCTTTCCTTGGATAAAGTTCGTACTTGTTATAATTTGGGGGGCTTTTATCGAGAGCTACAGCTCTTAAAGAATTGGACAGAAAGCCCTTTGCTTGTAGGCGGAATGAACAAATATCAGCTCAGATGTAATGCTCTTAATTTCAGGCTACGGCCATATTCCTTGTGGTGTGTGAAAACTGTAAATAGTGCTTTGATTTCTTAGTATTTGTTAATATTATACTAAACTTTCAGTTTCATATTTCTTTCCTGCAGGTATCTTATCCTGAAGTTATTATGCGTTTATATAATTTAATTAAGTCCCAATTGCTATTTATGCAACATCTTGCTTATGTTCAGGTGTATGAATATTTCATTGCTGTTACAGTTCTTCTATCAGGAGGAGCCCTAGGCTTCTATGGTGAGTATTTTCTCCTGATAGTTTTGGTTTTCTTCTTAGAATTTCACATTGTTTGAGATTATATTCTTGGCATTTTGATGTTAAAATATGTTCTTCCTCACTGATCCTGCTCTGATTTCCTCTCCTGAAATATTTTCAGGTTTCATGTTATTTTACAGACTGAAAAAAGTACGTTCTGAGGAAGCTTCTTCAGAGATGAAGAAGGTATTTGACTCGTTATTCTGGAATACAATCTGGGATTTTTTTTTTCTGAAATCTAAGAAATCTCATGATTCTGGAATAATTCTATTACATGCAGGTTGGTGGTCTAGCAGTTGTATGCGTTGTGTGTTTTACATCAAGTGCTTTGGTGGATCTTCTTACAGATATTCCTGTAAGTCGTAGACTCTCTTTGTGTGTAAGAGTGTATGAACCTCACTGGTTGTCAATGATTTCATGTATGTATATTCCTTTTAAGTTTCTAACTTCTCTATCACTTATGATAGCTTTCCTATAATTGGCGCTTCAAGAGAATAAATGGAGTAAAAGCACTAGTCCTTTTGACATTGTACTTCTGCATGGGTAAGTCTTTTTTATTTCTTTTATGAATCTGGGTTCTAAACTATTTGAGTGTCAGATAGTCGACCCTCGTTGCCTTCTAGGTTAATTTTGGCAGAAATTTTATGTCCTCTTTGAAATTTTGTATTGTCCTCTGTATTTTTTTAAGCTATTAAAAACCTTTTCATGCGCCACTTGCTAAGAGAGTTTACGTGTAATTGAAATTCAGGGTGCATTATCTTAATAATGTTATTGACATTGTATTAGTAGAGTTCCCTGTTTCTATGAACCTGATATGATGGCTACATTTGATCTATTGCTTGAACAAGCAACTACGCAACAGAAAGAAGTTTACTCACCTCTGGTGGCTTTGTAGCTCATGTAATTTATTTGTGGTCACTTAGTCACTAATAGTTGTTTGGTTGTTTAAAATGATGAGGAGATTAGTACAACCTTTTTGCCTTTTGTTTCTTCAAATGTCAAGAGCTCACTCACCTTTTCTCAATCCTTATGTTTCTCATAAATTTCAGATACTTTGTAATTGGTAAATTAGTCCAAGAGGTTAAATATATGGGGCAATATGGGGCATCTTTGCTCCTTCCTATTGTTATCAATAAGTGGGCTGCACTGTCTAACGAGCATCATTTATAGTTCCTATTTAAAATATAGGATTATAAGTCTTTGATGATCATGAATGTCTTCTAGTTGTAATTTCCTGAACTATACTTTAAATGGTGGATTTAGACATCCCAGAGAAAATGAATTCATGCCATTTTCCATTTACTAGTGAGCTTTTGTTTATTGTGTTCAAACATGTTTGCTTGTTAGGTTCTTTGATTCCATCGGCCTTTTTAGTGTGGACTATGAGAGAGTTGCCACCTCCTAAAAAAATTCAAAGACAAGAAGAATCAAGGGCAATTGCTTTTATAAGCCATGGGGCAGCAGATGTAAATCCTCAGGGTTGGACTGCTGTAACTCGTTCAAAGAATCAGGTTTCTTCCTATCACCTTCTGAAGTATCAACATTATTATTATTATTATTATTATTATTATTATTGAGTTTAAAATGGGGAGTATGAGGATTTCAATCCCAAAAGAAAGAATATTTGATAATTACCACTGAGCTAATCTCACTTCGGCAGTATCAACGTTGTATTTTTCAAGATTTGTTCTTGATTTATTACTTGTGAATGTAAAGAATAAGACAAGCATGTAAGCTAATGAATGGATCAAAACCTGAAGTGACTTTGCACCGTGAAAATTATCATCTAGTGATCCGATGCAGGGACATCCTAACCACTCCAATTTCTTCAATATTTCTCATAAAAGCCTAAGCTCTTTTTCCTAACTTCCATTTCGATCCTTGATTACTGTTACTTTTTAGCATAGATTTTGTGGAATACTTCATTTTGGTCAGTATCGTTTTCCTTCTCAGACTTGAATCCTTGGAATGAACAAGGATAGAACCTTTCTTGGCAGATTATTCTAGGTGTAGCTTGGCTCTTGGAGAGGTCTGGTAACCTTTTTCTTTTTCTTTTTCTTTTTCTTTCAATCTCATTGTTCTACATCAACTTAATGAACATCCATTCATTAGTTGGCCTGCAGCCCACTGCTTAATCCTTTTTCGTTGACACCATTGATAAGTGAGGTGATTCATTGGTTAAGAGAAATATGACATCTAAGTCATACAAGTAAAGAGACATATTCATTGATAAGGAAAAGAAGAAATGTGAACTGTGAATGGATCGATTCTATAAAATAGAATCCTTGGCCTCGAACAAGATTCAATTGATGATAAAGTAAGGGAATTATTGGTCTAGTTCTCCCCCTTTACAACAGAAAAGATGATTGATAAAATTCTATTGGGTGGGGCAATGATTGAACAAAAGAGTAATAGCATCAGTAAAATTATTACTGTTCCATCTTCTTTTAATTCTTCTCATTTCTTTGCAGGTGTCCAGAGCAAGTCCCATATAATGAATGACTCAAGGACACGCCACCGATTAAGGCTGCTCATGTTTACATGAAATAAATGATGACCAGAGATACAAAATCTAACATACGGGAAGATGAATGTTGAGAGTTTGACGATGCTTTGACACCTGCTCTGTATATTTCAACAAAAGTTGATGACTGACATCACATGTGAGAGGTAATCAAACCTGCAGCCGCACATACATGGAGGTTCTATATGCTTTTCATTCGCCTTTTCTTTTCCCCGCCCCTCTGCACATAGTAGCCAAGGATTGGTCGTTCTCTTCGAGGGGAAAATTGTTGTACAATTTTTGCTTCCCTAGAAGCTTCAAGTTTTGCAGATTATGTTGTAAAATTACCCATATTATGTACCACCCTAGTTCTGATGGGAACATACATTACGTTGGTTGAGTTTGATAAGCCTAGCCTACATACAGAAACTAACTATCAATTTCTGTTTTTCAATGCAAAATCTGTCCTTGAAAGATTTTTATATGCCCCCTCTTTTCTCGACCCTTTATTGTGTTATACACTTCACATTTATGCTTTATCTCTATCAATTTGAGATTTGAGGTACCAAGAACATCGTTGTTGATTTGTATATGGTAGTCAATTAATATCTCAAAGGAAGTCCCATGATATCAAAGATAAAGAGCTTACACAGCTCAACCATTATTTATTAGCCGTAATTTGTGGGTCTATTAGATTGACCACCAATGAGGAAAGGCAAATCCATAAAGCTTTCTCCTTTTCTTATCCTTATCATCGGAAGTCCCATGATATCAAAGATAAAGAGGACGTGGACTTGTGTGATTGGCTGAGACAGTGAAGCAGCAAAATATGGAGATGGAAGTATCTCCACATGCAAGCCATAGAAAGCTCCTACCATGGCATTTGTGGATGAGAGGCTGCCAGTTGCAAAGGTGTGTCCTGTCCCACTTCTCCATCGCCAAAAAAATCTTCCAGTTTCGTTTTCGCCAATGAGAAAATAGATAGAGATCTCATCAGGATGAGGACCTATTCTCTTCATCTTCTATAAAACAAATCAAACCCTTAACTAAATTCTTCATCTTCACTCAACTAAACAGAAAACAACAGCAACAAGGAAAATGGCAGCAGCTTCATCAATGGCTTTGTCCTCCCCATCTCTCGCCGGCCAAGCCGTGAAATTATCCCCCGCCGCTGCCTCCAACCTCCTCGGCGAGACCCGTGTCACCATGAGGAAAACCGCTGGCAGGCCCAAGCCCGTCTCCTCCGGTAGCCCATGGTACGGCCCAGATCGTGTTAAGTACTTGGGCCCATTCTCCGGCGAGCCCCCTTCCTATCTCACCGGCGAGTTCCCCGGCGACTACGGCTGGGACACTGCTGGCCTCTCTGCTGACCCAGAGACCTTCGCCAAAAACCGTGAGCTGGAAGTGATCCACTCGAGGTGGGCCATGCTTGGGGCTCTTGGCTGCGTCTTCCCGGAGCTTCTGTCTCGCAACGGCGTGAAATTCGGCGAGGCCGTGTGGTTCAAAGCCGGGTCTCAGATCTTCAGCGAGGGTGGGCTCGACTATTTGGGGAACCCGAGCTTGGTTCACGCGCAGAGCATTCTGGCGATCTGGGCTTGCCAGGTTGTGCTGATGGGAGCCGTGGAGGGGTACAGAATTGCAGGTGGGCCGCTGGGTGAGATCACGGACCCAATTTACCCAGGGGGGAGCTTCGACCCATTGGGGCTGGCGGACGACCCAGAGGCCTTCGCCGAGCTCAAAGTGAAGGAGCTGAAGAATGGAAGATTGGCAATGTTTTCGATGTTTGGATTCTTCGTGCAGGCAATTGTGACAGGGAAAGGACCTTTGGAGAACTTGGCTGACCATTTGGCTGACCCTGTTAACAACAACGCTTGGGCTTTTGCCACTAACTTTGTACCTGGAAAGTGATCATCACTCCTCCTCCTATTTAGCTTCTACTTCCTAATGTGTTCTAAATATTTGGGTGTTTCATGTTATGGAATTATCAAGCTTTTCGTTTAATCTTCTGTTTGCTTTGCTTAATCGTTTTAGTTTAGAATTCAAATCAAATAAATTATTGGATGAAATTATCAGAATGCAGTTGTCTTAATAACTACTTTGATATATATATATTTTTTTTTAAAAAGTTTACCCCAAAAAAATTAATTTGGATAGTAAAACGTCATTTTCAATATAACTTAGGGCTAAAAATTTTAATTTATGAATTCTAATTAAATCAAATAATCAAATTAAAACTTTTAAAATTCAAAGTCCGAAATCTTAAAACAATAAAAATAAATTAAATCTTCGAACAAATTACAATACCCAAAAATGTTATTTAACTAAAAAAACGTTAGGATAATAACTTCGTTTCTTTAGGTAATATCATTGGAATTCAAAAATATATACATACATATATATATATATATATATATATATATATATGGAGGAGGAGTTTGTACATTAATTTTATTTTGGATGAAAAAGAAAAGATGAAGCTGTTTTTTCAAATATAGACATTAAGTAGAATTAAAGGAAATTGGTTGCTATATGCATTTCACCCAAATTTAAAACCAAATTAAATCCATTTAATCAAAATTAAATCACTTTCTTCAATGTAATTTCAAATGTTGTGTCCACCTAAAATATTTTGAAAAACAAGAAAAAAAATTGAAGGATTATGAAATCAAACCAAATTATCCCAATCTCTTATACACCTAATTCAACCAATTCCCAACTCAAAATTTCTTATTTTTTAATATGAACATTTAAATTAATAAATTTTTTTTTTTGATAATGGAAGGAAGAAAAAGGTCGAGGGAGGAGAGTGGTCAAGGTCTTGGTCCATCAATGAGCATGCTGCAGTCAGATAGAAACGACATGTGATATCAAGAAGAAGAAATAAGAACAAAAGCTTGAATCCATTCCAATTCTCACGTCGGCGGCTTCCCTTTATAATTTAATTTAGGCTGCGTTTCTTTTGATCTTTTAGTTTCACCGTTTTCTTGGTTATGCCCTTTTCCTTTTGGTTCCTTTTGCTCCAAATGATTACGGCCCACTTGTGGAATTAATGCCATTAACCACCAGGATCATCTCTTATAACGCTGTTTTGGGAGCTCTTCTTCTTCTGGGTTCGCTTCCTTTACTGTTTGCTTTTGCTCTCTGTGCTTTCCTCCATTGCAAACCAAGCTTCCTTTACAATACCCACCAACCATTTTCACCCTTTAAATCCTCTCCAGTTATCTTATTCAATCTCTTTCTCTCTCTAGGGATTAGATTTTTGTTTGTGTGTGCCCTTCTCCTCTTCCATCTTCTATTTTATCATTCTCACAATTTCCCATTGGCCCACTATCCCTGCTTCTTTATTGCTCCTTTTTCTGCCATGTCTCTTTGGGAGCTCTGGATTTGTTGGGTTTGAGTTATTTCAGACCAACATTTTGGCATTTCCCCCATGCCTTTTGGGGCTCTATTGCCTATCCACGCTTTGCTTTCTTTCCCTTTCTGGGTTCCTGGAGGAACGCCGAAATCTGGGTCTATCTTCGATTGCTTCATCAGGTAAATCCCTTGTTCTTCAAATCCTTCTCTATTTCTCCAATTACATTGTTCTGTCTTCTTGTTTTGGATCGACAAATTGTGGGTTTACTTGTTTTTGTTATGGAGAACATCCCCTCATTGTTTGTTCTTATCAATCAACTGCTGGTTCTTGTTGTTTACAAGTGCTGACTTATTTCCTGCCTGAATTTCCAGATGGGTTTGTGAAATTTGATAAGAACTTGAGGTTGAACTTGAAATTCAGTGTTGGGTGGATCAGATATGGCGTCTGGGAATTCATTGAATGATCATTTATCCAAGAGGACTTCATTTTGGGGGTTGTCGTTGTGGGTTTTGATCTGTATTTGTATTGGTGCATTCATAGTTTTGATTCTTGGCTTATTATCTATGTGGATCTTGTTTAGAAAAAAATCTAAACGATCCATGGATAAATTCCCTATGTCCCAGATACCTAATTTTTCAAAAGATATCAGGATAGACCAGGGTGGGGCTCAAACTCAAACTCAAACTCAAACTCCCAATGACCACCCCGAAAATCGACTTCTTTCGGTTGATATCAAAAGGAATGATGAAAACTCTGAAGTTATGGCTGTGACAAAATCAACTGAGCCTGATAATAACAGCCAAGGCAGTTCGAATTATCGACACGAAAAAGCAGGCAATTCACAATCAGGGGAAGAAGGAAGCTCTGGAAAAGCTAGATCGTATGGAGGAATTGTGCCACCGTCGCCTCTCGTAGGCTTGCCAGAAGTTTCACATCTTGGATGGGGTCACTGGTTCACTCTCAGGGATCTACAGCTTGCAACGAATCGTTTTTCGTCCGAAAATATTCTTGGAGAGGGAGGATATGGGGTTGTATATAAAGGCAGACTCATCAATGACACTGAAGTTGCAGTGAAAAAGCTTCTCAATAATCTGTAAGGATTTATTGTTCAAAGATCCATTATGTTCTATTCTAATATAATGCTTTTGGAATGCTTGTTTTATGATTTGAAATGCATTTAGGGGTCAGGCAGAGAAAGAATTTCGAGTCGAAGTGGAGGCTATTGGCCATGTTCGACATAAGAATCTCGTTCGATTGCTCGGTTATTGCATAGAAGGCGTTCATAGGTAGGACTAAAGAACTCATCAACTACTTTAGTCTCCATAAACAAATTGGCTTTACCTTTTTTCTATATGTAGGATGCTAGTCTATGAATATGTGAACAATGGCAATCTAGAACAGTGGCTACATGGAGCCATGAGCCAACACGGCACGCTTACGTGGGAGGCTCGTATGAAGGTGCTTCTTGGCACTGCGAAGGCGTAAGTCTTTGAACATAAGGAACTACCATAAAACCGGAGTAATATAGTCGACCTTTAGCTTAGAGACTTGTTTATCTGAGATGCAAATATGTTAACTTCGTGCAGGCTTGCGTATTTACACGAAGCAATCGAGCCAAAAGTTGTTCATAGAGATATAAAATCGAGCAACATTTTGATCGATGATGAGTTCAATGCCAAAGTTTCTGATTTCGGATTGGCCAAACTCTTGGACTCTGGGGAGAGTCATATCACAACTAGAGTTATGGGAACATTTGGGTATGTGGCACCTGAATATGCAAATACCGGTTTGTTGAACGAGAAGAGTGACATTTATAGCTTCGGCGTTCTCTTGCTAGAAGCAATTACAGGGAGAGACCCTGTGGATTATGCTCGTCCTTCTAATGAGGTATCCATTATTAGACCATTTTGTACCATAGTTATTGTGAGATCCCGCGTTTGGTTGGAGAGAGGAACGCAACATTCTTTGTAAGGGTGTGGAAACCTCTCCCTAGTAGACACGTTTTAAAAACCTCGAGGGAAAGCCTAAAGAGGACAATATCCTCCGCTTCAACTCTAAATTGTCCATTTGTGTCCTCCCATATCCTGACTTGATGGTCATATTTGAATGCTTTTGTAAGGTTAATCTTGTTGAGTGGCTAAAGATGATGGTAGCAACAAGGAGAGCAGAGGAAGTTGTGGACATGAATCTCGACGTAAAGCCTACTACTCGAGCATTGAAACGTGCCCTTCTCGTTGCACTTCGGTGTATCGATCCCGAATCAATCAAGAGACCCAAGATGAGTCAAGTTGTAAGGATGCTCGAAGCCGACGAATTTCCACTTCACGAGGTACCAAAATCAGTATCTTGTTTTCGTGACTGCATGATCGATTATCGTCCGTTCTCGTTTGTCTACATTTCAAGCGTTTCACTGATAATACTTGGTTAGCTCTACAATTATGATTTTCTTTAAAAGAACATGGTTCCAATATAGGTATGCATTAGGTAACAATATTGATTCAAGTTTCTCTGGCTTCACCATGTGAGGAGTTTGCAGTTACCTAACCCGGAGAATATTATAGGACAATGGCTATTAAATTCTTGTGAAACCTGCATTTAAGTCTATTGTGACCAAGTTTTTGGACACTTCTGCTGCTACTTGTTAGATGCGTGTAGAAGGTGGTCCTGCTTTGGCATGGCTGTGTTGGCAGCTAACTCATCAAACTTTCTTAATTACTAGCCAAAACACTTAACTATGCGGGTTCGGCTAGGAAACCCGAGTCATTTGACTATGCATCTGGGTATGTCCATGTGAGATCCCACGACGAATGGAGAGAGGAACGAGTGCCAGCGAGGACACTGGGCTTTGAAGGGGGTTGGTTGTGAGATCCCACCTTGATTGGAGAGGGGAACGAAACATTATTTATAAGGGTGTGGAAATCTCTTTCTAGGAGCGTTTTAAAATCTCTAAGGGAAAGACCAAAAAGGACAATATGTATTAGCAGTGGACTAACTGGTTTATGAACCATCATTGTTCAAAGAAATGATGGGAAAGTTTATGTTTACATACAACTTTGCAGGATAGAAGAAACCGAAAAAGCCGATCGATAAGCTTGGAGATCGAGCCGTTGAACGAAATATCAAGTTGTGATCAGATGGGTGGGGCATCAGAGACAAGCCATGGAGGATAGAAGTGAGAAACGCATGAGCATGGGAAATGATTGCACCTCCCAGGCTCTCCATGTTCATGTCAACATAAAGAAAGCTGTTTTTTTTTTCTAGAGAGATTTGAATTGATGGTGGTCGATCGAGCTTCTGGTGTTTGCTCACACAGACAAAAGGGTTTAAGAGAGAGAGAGAAGGAGAGAGAGAGAGAGAGAGATTGTACAGACTTGTCTGAAGGACCACCGGACATGGCCCACCTGTCTTGTCTTTAATTTACATCATTCTAATTTCCTCCTCTCTTTTTTGTTTTCTTCTTTCTCCTTTGTCGGCATCTCTTTCATTCACGACCAACTCGACTCGACTCGACTCACTCGTATTCACTTTTCTTTTTTAATGCTTTGAATATCATTCGTTACTTCTCATCTTCCTAGGGTCGATCTCCACTTTAAAGTGTACACGTCTTTATTGGTACGTATGAGTCGAGGAGGAAAAAGTAGAAAAGAAGAAGAAATAATGTGAATTTGTATTACCAAACTAAATGATGATGGAAAATGATGGAATGGAATGGGAGGTTAATTAATGCCCATAATTATAATAATAATAATTATTATTATTATTATTATTATTATTTATTTTTTAGGATTTTAAAATCCCAAGAGAAAAATATCAGAAATGTGTTGGAAAAAAGAAATTGAAATCTGGACAAATAAGCCACCGACCAAACGTTGACTTTCTTATTCCAATTTAATAAATTTAATCAACAAATTTGTAATGTTTATTACTTCTATAATTATACTTAAAATGTTGGTTATTTTTGTACTAAAATAAGATGTTGCCGTTTTTTTGAATTGATTGTAGTCGTTTGTTTGTTTGTTATTTTTAAGGTTAAGGAATTGAAGATTTATTCTTTAATGGAATGTTTGGAATTTATGCATTTGCAAAATGAAAACAGTCACCTATAAAGCCCTTTAAAAAATTACCTAAAATGGCCCAAGAAAAAAAATATATATATATTAGCGTCTCAATTTGACCAAATTTGAACATTTTTTACAACAAAATTGAAAAACATAGACCCTAATTCAATTTTCTTGTTGTGATATGGACTATATTGCCTAACTAAAAACATGTCTCAAATTGACTAAATTAAAGTCTCCCTCGCACTAAAAATGAAAAATATTGAGAGTAACTCAATTTTTTTCATCCAAAGTCCTAAAATGTCACAAATAAAATTTTATTCTTACGCCAAATATATTATTTGAATTGAGTTTTAAATGAAAGAAAGATAAATTGGTATTCAAAATAATAATAACAATACTAATTAAAAGTTAAATTGGTATAGTGTAAAATATTTACTTGGAAAGAGAACATTGGGCCTCTGGCCCAAATTAAATTGGCAAAATAGTCCAGACCAATATCGTATTTGGGCTTTAAAGATAGTCAGGCCTTTGGACCTTTAAAGCCCATCCTTTTAATATTTAAAAATTATATTAAAAATAATAATAATCCCCTGCAACCGAACCGAATGGGAACACAGGCAGATGCCAGAGGGCATAAAATTAAGATCACGTGAGCTGGACACTTCAGTTTTGTCCGTTAGGTGCAACTGAGCCGACACTCCATGGGGTGGGCCCCAACTCTTCCACGTCCACCACTTCAAGAAAACCCTTCACATGCCCACGTGGACCTACAGTAACCACACGCAAGCAAACTCCAAGCCAAGTATATTCTTTCTATTTTATTTATATGCTTTTAAAAAAAATTAGCAATGGGAGTCCCACAGTTGACTTTTCCAACAAGATGTACGGTCACGATTGTGGTAGACGGAGAAACGTCGCGATTCTAGGTTAGGACCGCCATCCAACCTCGCTTTCCCTTTACCTCACTCCGAAGCCTCTGCTCGGTTAAAATTAATTTTACATTATTTAATTATTTTAAATACTTTTTTCCAACATAGTTTTTAGACCAATTGTTACAAATGTCAAGCAATTAATGATTGCTAAAGCTCGAAAATATCAATATATTTATATTTGTATTGTTTTATAATATCAAGTGTGTATTTCTTTATGGGTTTTTTAATTAATTATTTATTGGAAAATCCTCCACTTAAACACCGTTTCACTCTCCATTATTGCCTTATGCCTTCCCTTTACACAACAAAGCCCTCTCAAAATAGCTTTCGTAAAGCTTTCGCCCTATTTGTCTTATTCCACTCACCATTAAATTATAATTCTGACAAAAGTTTATGGACTATTTTCGTTTTTTCTTTTTTTTAATTTTAAATGCATATTTGACATAAAACTAAAAACTAAAACTTTTTTCAGTTATTATATACACAATTACAATTTTAAATTTTATTTCATAATCTTTTAATTTTTTAAAATAAACTTATAAAGATTTTTTTTTAATACTTTAAA
This sequence comes from Cucurbita pepo subsp. pepo, assembly GCF_057944985.1. NCBI lineage: Eukaryota > Viridiplantae > Streptophyta > Magnoliopsida > Cucurbitales > Cucurbitaceae > Cucurbita > Cucurbita pepo. The sequence goes on along the minus strand of NC_141802.1, from coordinate 18,682,521 downwards.
ATAATCTTAGTAGTTATGTTTTAAGTGGGATTTTTTTTTTCTCCGCAAATTCAATAATGAAAATTTTGAATTTTTAAATACATGAAAAGATATTTTATATATATATATATACATGCCTTTCAAGCAGTTGAAAAGCACCACTTATAATATTTTCAACCACATGTGTGTATATGACAGACCCACTCCATTATTATTTGTCGTTATTATTATCATTATTATTATTATTTAATACAAACTATATGATTGTTGTTTGAATTATATGCCACTTTTTTTATAACTTTAAAACTTTAAGAAGTTTGAAATTTACTTTCAATTTATACCCAAAAAAAAAAAAAAAAAAAAAAAAAAAAAAAAAAAAAATCTCTCTACCAAATAATATATTCTAGTGTCAAACAACACCGAATCTGCCGGCATTAGACTTTAAATTCATAAAACATGTCACGAATAACATTAGCCACCAATATTGATTAATTATATTTTAGAATAATATTAGCTACCAATATAAATTAATTTTTAATTAGGAAGGCCATAAACACGTTGGATGAAACGTCGACGTTTGGAATTAGGTATTGTCGCTAGCTGGTTTCTATCTACGGATGGTTCTTCAACGTCCTTAGTAATAAAAACATTATTTATTTACTTTTTTTTTTTTTTTTTGTTTCCCTTTATGTTACCGACAATGCGATGAATAAATTTATAATTATTCATTTTGTCTCCGTTCGTATTTGATCAAATGTCTGACAGTTGCAGGTTTCATAATTTATTTTTCTTTTTATTAATTTTTTCTTACGGTTGAGAATTTTTGTAGATGTTTTATTATTGGAGATTTGTACAAGAAACTGTAATGTAGTGGACCCACCTTTAAAGCCTCTTAACATATGCTCCACGTGTTAAGTTTACTTAAACGCTCCCTAATAGGGTTACATTTTCAAATATTAATTAATTTTAATTTTAATTTTAGCCTTCAAAATAATTAAATTCATAAATAAAATACTATATTTAATTTTATGTGAGAAATTTTAATTATTTAAAGTTTCTTAGGTTTTTTTTAAAAAAAAACGTAGAGATGATAATTTAAATATTAAATCGCCGTGTAGTGTAGTATTTGTTGGAGGTAAAAGATCTCGTATTAAATATTAAATCACTGACACATCAAACAAACGAGAAATTGTAACATTTTTTAAAATTGAAGTCTTAAAGATTAAATGATAATTTAATTAAATATTTATTTAAATTAGACATTAAATTCAGGTAATTGAGTCCATTTTTTTTTTCTTAAATTTAAAAATTGATTAATAATGAAATTGTTTGAAGTTACGAAGTTAAATTACTTAAATCAAATAAAATTTGTATAAATAAAATAAAATAAAAAAAACGTTTTTTTGGCAGTTAAATAAGAATTTAATTATAACGGGAAGGCGTAATTGGCAGTAATGTTATCAGTTAAAGAAAATAAATAAATTTTATTTCTTTTGTAATTTTGTTGGGTCTTGGAGGTAGGGAAAGTGTGTGACAGCTAAAGTACAAAGTGGGTCCCAGAAGGACTGAACAACGACTATTCAGGGAAAAATATAACACGTGGCATAATGACGTGGCAACCATCGGCCCCACTTCCCCAATCCCATCTACCCCTAAAACTGGGAACCCAGACAGGTGCCTGAATGGAATCGCACTACAGAATCTCCCTTCTCCCTCAAAATACATTAAAAAGAAATAAAAAAAAAGACTCTATTCCCGAAATACCCTCACATTCTTCCCAAATTACCATCGTACCCTCTCTTTCCTTCCTTCCCCTTTTTTACCTGCATGGTGCGTGCATTTCTTAACATGCCATTAGCGGGAACAAAATAAATAAATAAAGTACCATTTTATTTTTTATATTTCGAATTTCATTTCAACGTTTTAAAACTATATTTTTTAATTTAGTTATTTTAAGAACAATAATTTACATTAAAAAAAGATTAATTAACAATTTAAAGTAAGTTTAGAGACTGAAAAGATTTATTAAAAATTAATTTATTATTTTATAGAATTGAACAATTTTAAAATTCAAAATGTGACGAAAAAAGAAAATAAAAATATCGGACAGGCTCCTATATACTCCATTAGTCCTCAATCTGTTCCTTTTTAAGCCTCCGGATTTTCCTCCTCCCGTTTCTCCTCTGGATTCTCTCTCTCTCCCTTAATTTTTTGTCGGTGCGGTGCAGATCTTGGAGCTTCCATTTTATCGGTCGATTCCGAGTTATTTCGCCGCTCTAATTTAAAAGGGAATTTGAGATTGAGGGAGTTGATTTGTTTTCTAGTATTAAAATTTTGGACCAGTTCGAATTCGCGAGGAGGTCGAATTTGGAAAATATTTTTCGTTTTTCTAGATCTGTATATTGACTATTTAGTGTCGGCTGTTACCGGATGTGTAGATTTTTAGATTTTTAGGCGTCATTGTTTTTTTTTTTTTTTGTTTGTTGTAAAAATAGGAGGTGGATCGATTTGCTTCAGGTTTATTGGGGGTCTTGATTTATTGGAGGATTGGGGAAGGGTAATGGAAATGGTGGGCTTCTGTACTTGTGATCCGGTAGGTAGGCGGCCAACAGCAGCTCAAATGTGGCTGATCTTATGAGAACGATTTGGTAGCGGTTTGGACTTTACTGAGCGTTTTCTTTTAAAATCTTGAAGTTCTTCTCGCTTCAGAAGTTTGGACTTCCCTCATTTTGTCCAGAATGCAGCAAGATCAACACAAAAAGGTGATTCTCTCGCTTGACTTACCTGATTGATGAATCTCCTTGTGTTTCTTGCAACAACAAGATTTACAGATGAACTTTAGTTTGTTATTTGTTCATCTTTTTCATTTCTGTTAGCGCGAAAACAGATCATTGAAATGTTAACTATGTAAATCTGATCTGTTTAGCTATTCTAGTTGAGAATGAAATTGAATTTTAGGTCAGGATTCTTCTCTAATCAGTTTATGCAACAGAATTCAACCGAAGTGGAGTTCTTCTCTGATTATGGCGATGCCAGTCGATACAAAATTCAGGAGGTAATCGGGAAAGGAAGCTATGGTGTGGTGTCTTCTGCGATCGACACTCGCACCGGCGACAAGGTTGCTATAAAGAAGATTCATAATATTTTTGAGCATATATCTGATGCTGTTAGAATTCTCCGTGAGATAAAGCTGCTTAGACTTCTTCGTCATCCTGATATTGTTGAAATTAAGCACATTATGCTCCCTCCTTCAAGGAGGGACTTCAAAGATATCTACGTTGTTTTTGAGCTCATGGAATCTGATCTTCATCAAGTTATTAAAGCAAATGATGATCTGACTCGAGAACACTATCAGTTTTTTCTCTATCAACTTCTTCGTGCGTTAAAGTATATTCATACAGGTGCTACTCATGCCTTGATTTGTTTTTTAAGGTTTCGTTAGGTATCATTTTGGTCATATCTGACTCGAAGCTTCGTGTTGCAGCGAATGTCTACCATCGGGATTTGAAACCGAAGAATATATTGGCGAATGCAAATTGTAAACTTAAAATTTGTGATTTTGGATTGGCAAGAGTCGCGTTTAGTGACACGCCAACGACAGTTTTCTGGACGGTATGCCGTTTTCTTAAGATTTGTAGAAAAATTAATGATATGTATCTTGTGTTCTTGGTTTGAATTGATGAAAACTAAAGTGTTTTGTATTTGATGAAACGTAGGATTATGTTGCTACTAGATGGTACCGAGCTCCGGAGCTATGTGGTTCGTTTTTCTCCAAGGTATGCTTCGTGCAGAGTATCTTGTCAGTAATTGTAACGGCTCAAGCCCTCCGCTGCTAGCAGATATTGTCCTCTTTGGGTTTTCCTTTTTAAATTCCCCTCAAGGCTTTAAAACGCGTCAGCTAGAGAGAGGTTTCCATACCCTTATAAAGGGTGTTCCGTTCTCCTCCCTAGGTGATGTGGGATCTCACAATCCACCCCCCCCCCCCCCCCCCTCCCTTCAAGGCCCAACGTCCTCGCTGGCACTCGTTCCTCTCTCCAATCGATGTGGGACCCCACCAAATCCACCCCTTTGAGGCCAGCATCCTTGCTGGCATACCACCTCGTGTCTACCCCCTTTGAGGAACAACCTCCTCGCTGGCACATCACCCGATGTCTGGCTTTAATACCTTTTGTAACGCCCCAAGCCCACTGCTATCAGATATTGTTCTTTTTGGGCTTTCCCTTTCTGGCTTCCCCTCAAGCTTTAAAACGCGTCTGCTAGGAAGAGGTTTCAACACCCTTATAAAGGGTTTTTCATTCTCCTCTCCAACCGATGTGGGATCTCACAACAATTGACTAGACGAGGCTGTCACTTGCATAGTCGATACTTTCCGAATGCTGATGCTTGCTTGACGAACTTTATTTGTATGGTCTGTAACATGCTTTATTATTATAATCATTTTGGTTATTTATCTACAGTATACACCTGCAATTGATATTTGGAGTATTGGCTGCATATTTGCTGAAGTATTAATGGGGAAGCCACTTTTTCCTGGCAAAAACGTTGTTCACCAGCTTGATTTGATGACGGACCTTCTTGGAACTCCTTCATTAGATACAATCTCCAGGGTAGGTGAAAATTTCGAGTCCAAACACTATACCGTAAAAGATCCCTTGATTTTCTGTAGTTAACAAGGTTCTTCTGTTGAATATAGGTTCGTAACGACAAGGCTAGACGATATTTAACGACCATGCGGAAAAAGCAGCCGGTTTCATTTGCTCAAAAGTTTCCAAATGCTGATCCTTTAGCGCTGAGGCTATTAGAAAGGTTGCTTGCTTTTGATCCAAAAGATAGGCCAACTGCTGAAGAGGTCTTGCATTCTTCTATAAATTCTTTGTTTTAACCTCGACAGGCCTTTTTTGAATATGCTTATTTGAATTATTCGGGTCCGTTAGGCATTGGCAGATCCATACTTCAAGGGATTGGCGAAAATTGAGAGGGAACCTTCCTGCCAGCCAATCACAAAGATGGAATTTGAATTTGAGAGGCGGAGGGTAATAAAAGAAGACATTCAAGAGCTAATCTTCCGTGAGATATTAGAATATCATCCCCAGCTACTAAAAGACTACATGAATGGGACTGAGAGAACAAATTTTCTATATCCAAGGTTGAAATTAAATGTTATTATTGTTTTGTTTTTTTTTTTTTTTTGGGGGGGGGGGGGGGGGGGGGGGGGTGTCTTTTCTTCAAAATTACTTCGTCACTAATGGTTTATTGCACATGTATGTATGTGCAGTGCTGTTGATCAATTTCGAAAGCAGTTTGCACATCTGGAGGAAAATGGTGGTAAAAGTGCACCGGCAATTCCTCTTGACAGAAAGCACGTATCCCTCCCAAGGTACATATGATTCTTTCTTCTAAAGGGAATTTTGTGTACGCCTCCATATTAGCCAGTGTTTTCAAGGCAAACCCATGTGCACCTGTAGTTTATATATATATAATCTCGTACCTGGGCGTGTGATGGAGCTCATCAACTATCATCCTAAACTCATGTCATTGCAATCCTTCGTCACTAATGTGAAAGTTGTAACAGTCTAAGCCCATCGCTAGCAATTATACTCTTTGGGCTTTCCCTCAAGGTTTTAAAAGGTGTTTGGTGGGGAGAAGTTTCCGCACCTTATAAGAAATGTTTCGTTCCCCTCTCCAACCGATGTGGAATCTCACAATTCATCTCCTGGGGGCCCAACATCCTCGCTAGCACATCGCTTGGTGTCTGACTTTGATACCATTTGTAACCGTCCAAGTCCACCACTAGTAGATATTATCTTCTCTGGACTTTCCCTCGAGGTTTTAAAACGCGTCTGTTAGGGGGAGAGGTTTCCATACCCTTATTAAAAATGTTTCGTTCCCTTTTCTAATTGACATGGGATCTCACAATAATAGTCTTATTCCACTGTGGTTTGGTGTTTTCTCATTTGAATCTCATTGTTGCAGTATTCTATTATGTCTGCACTCTGCAAATAACGTCTTTGCTGCCCAGACTTTCATTGGCAATAGTTCATTTACTGAAGGAAAAATGAACATTTATACATGCCTGTATTTTTCTTCTCACGCTTGGATTAGTCAATCATCTGTCTAGATTTTAGTGGCAGAAGTTTGCTTCTTCCTCTACTGCAATTATTGTTTCGTATTTGGTATCAATTATCATGTATGGCATGGTTGTTTCCTTAGTTTGCTGTACAGACATGGATGACAAATATGCTTGCCTGATATAACCAGGTCAACAGTTGTACACTCAAACCCGGTCTATTCAAAGGACCAACTAAACAACGTACCCGTCCAAGATGGGAAGATCTCCGAACAGGCATACAGCAAGAATTCCCGAGATAGCGAAGGACGGCTAACAAATATATCAAGAACCATGCAGGCACCACAAAAGATCCCATTTGGTACTTGTGCAACTTTTCTTGTCTCATCTATATGACAATCCAAAATTATCAAATTTACTGATTCCTCAACTTTAGCAGCCAAGCCTGGAAGAGTGGTTGGACCAGTTATAGCAGATGAGAGCGGAATGCGAGTGAAGGAACCATACGATCCTAGAACGTTGATCAGAGGTGCCATTCTTCCTCCTGCATATCATTACCAGAAACCCTATGCAGCAAATCCAGAAAGATCTGCAGCAGAAACGAAACTGGATATTTCACTAAGGGCCACCAAGCAAGCTTCCCAGTGTGGCATGGCTTCCAAAATAGGAACAGACATAGCCATCAGCATTGACTCGAACCCCTTTTATATGACACGTGCCGGAGTGAACAAGGTCGAACTCAAGGACCAAATATCCATTGACGCTAACTTTCTACAGGCCAAGGCCTCCCAATACAGTGGCATTGGTGCAGCAACCGCCACCACCACCTCGGTTGCTCACAGAAAGGTCGTTGCCGGTCAGTTTAGCATGACAAAGATGTACTAATAAAAGTGTAAGTTGGCCAGTCATGGATGCTCTGGCATGTAAATCCTCGTTCAGATCGAGAAAGCCATTGGTGATACCAGAAGAACGTTGAGGAGGGGTGGCGATCAGGTCAAGTCGGCTGCTTTGTGTGTAATAGATGGAAGAGAGGTCAGTAGCCTCTCAAGAAAGTAGATTTATCAGGTTATATTAAATGCACAGTTAGCTTGTAATAAGAAACTGTATCTTACAAACAAAGGAGGAAAAAAAAAAAAAAAAAAAAAAAACATACGCAGTAGGAATCTGTGAGTAGTAACCCCCATTTTCTTGCTTTATCTATACCACCTGAGACTGTTAGATTGAATGGCACGATGACCTATATGGGTCACGACCTCATGTATTTATAGATGCGTATAATGAAGATTACATTCCAAATCTATGATTTGGTAACAAACCATAAAATCATAGATTTGGTAACAAACCCTTCAAATCATAAACTAGTAAATCTTAGACTATTTTAGTATATACAGTTATGATCTATTTTAGGTTTAACACCCCCCCTCAATCTGGACGATGTACTACTAAGTTCAGATTGCGCCTAAAATAGCTAAAAGAAGGAGCTGGCAGTGGCTTTGTCATGATATCGGCGAGCTGATCCTTGGAAGATATGAGTCGAACATCAAGCTGACGAGTCGATACTCGTTCACGAACGAAGTGATAATCAACCTCAACATGCTTCGTCCGTCGATGAAAGATTGGATTGGCGGATAGGTAGGTGGCACCAATGTTGTCACACCATAGGCTAGGCGCTCGCGCTTGCGAGATCCCGAGCTCACGCAAGAGAACTTGGATCCAAATTAATTCGGCAGTGGCATCAGCAACCGCCTTATATTCGGCTTCCGTACTAGAACGAGAAACTGTCGATTGTTTCCTCGAACTCCAAGAGATAAGATTGCCACCAAAGAAGATCACATAGCCTCCAGTGCTTCGACGATCATCAGGATTCCCAGCCCAATCAGCATCTGAAAAGGCACTCAACAAATCAGTGCTGGACTTTGTAAGACACAAACCCATATCAATAGTGTCATGTAGATAACGGAGAATTCGTTTGACTGCCGCCCAATGTATAGAAGTCGGAGAGGACATGAACTGACACACTCTGTTGACACAGAAGGATATATCAGGACGTGTCAGAGACAAATATTGGAGAGCACCAACGACACTTCGATAGCGAGTAGTATCCTCAGGTGAGAGCTTTTCACCACCATTCAATAACAACTTCTCACTGGGAAGCATAGGTGTGGGCACACCTTTGGAGGTGAGCATATTGGTTCTGGCTAATAAATCTCGAATGTATTTATGTTGTGTCAGAATAAGTCCACTAGAAGTATGGCGGACCTCAATCCCAAGAAAATAACTCAAAATACCAAGATCCTTGACGGCAAAATCATCCTGAAGCTGTGTAAGAAGTTTCTCAGTAGCCGTAGAAGATGAGCTGATGATAATAATATCATCAACGTAGATGAGAATATACATCTGAATGCCCGTTTTGTTAAAAATAAAAAGAGAGACATCAGCCTTTGAAGGTGTAAAATCCAGCTGTAATAGTTTGGAGCTAAGGCGAGAAAACCAGGCACGCGGAGCTTGTTTAAGGCCATAAAGCGACTTATCCAGCTTGCAGAGATAACCAGGGTGTTGAGAATCCACAAATCCAGGGGGCTGCTTCATATAAACATCTTCATTAAGAAGGCCATGAAGAAAAGCATTTTGAATATCAATCTGCCGAATAGCCCAACCACGAGAAATAGCAAGAGATAATAAGAGCCGAATGGTAGTGGGCTTAACAACTGGACTAAAGGTATCATCATAATCGACGCCATACTGCTGTTTAAAACCTTTAGCAACCAGGCGTGCTTTGTAGCGATCAATAGAGCCATCTGGCTTTTGTTTGAGTTTGAAAACCCATTTGCAATCAATAACGTTAAGACCAGCACGAGGAGGAACTAAGTGCCATGTCTTATTTTTTTGAAGTGCCTGAAATTCATCATTCATTGCCTGACGCCAGAGGGGATGCTCCATAGCAGTAATATGTGAAGTAGGTTCAGAGGCAGAAGACCGAGCTACAAGATATGTTACTGTTCCATCTGTACGCACCTTGGGTTTTTTGATATTGTGCTTCAATCGAGTACCATACGGATGAGTAGTAGGTGCAGGATCCACATTTGAGGGGACGGCCGTATCAGCCGTTGCGAGGGGAGCAACCGATGCTACAGCAGTTGGTTGACCAACGGCCGAGGATTCGACCGGGCATTGCGCAATATCATCTGCTGGCGGAGAAGCCGATGCCTCAATCATTGGCGGAACAACCAACGCCGATTCGAATGGCAGCGACGCGGAGGATTGTTGCGGCAATTCCGAAGCTGATGTAGACACCAAATTTTCTGCATCCAAAAAGTTAGTAGGCCCAGACATATGCATGTGATCATTCTCCAAATTAGTACTGCTATTACCCAAATGCAAGGTGCACAAATCAGGGGCATTATGCGTCGACTGCATGTTTGGGGAAGAATTAGGTGAGGCTCTCTTGAATGGAAAAACATTTTCATCAAATATGACATCTCTAGACATATAGACACGACCAGAATCGGTGTCAAGACACTTATACCCTTTATGTGAAGAACTGTAGCCTAGAAAGACACATTCCTTTGATCGAAAAGAGAGCTTTTGTTTGTTATAAGGACGAAGATGAGGCCAACAGGCACACCCAAAAATTTTTAATAAGGAGTAATTTGGTGGGGTATGAAAAAGAAGCTCTAAGGGGCATTTTTTATCGATGACACGAGTAGGAAGACGATTGATGAGATATGTGGCTGTAAGAAACGCGTCGTCCCAAAATTTAATAGGTACATGAGCATGAGCTAGAAGGGCTAGGCCAGTTTCAACAATATGACGATGCTTGCGTTCAGCAGACCCATTTTGTTGATGTGTGTGAGGGCACGAAACACGATGACCAATTCCAAGGGAACGAAAAAATGTGTTATGAATTTTCTGATATTCCCCACCCCAATCAGATTGAACCCACTTGATTTTAGTATCTAGGAGGCGCTCAACATGAGCTTGGAATTGCAAAAATATACGAGGAGCTTCTGTACGATCATGCATCAAATAGATCCACGAAAATTTACTGAAATCATCAATGAAACTAATATAATATTTAAAACCCCCAACAGATGGAGGTGCAGGGCCCCAAACATCCGAAAAAATAAGTTCCAAAGGTGACGAAGACCTATGGGAAAAACTAGTATATGGTAATCGATGACTCTTTGCTAACTGACACGCATTACAAACTGACAAAGATGACTCACTAGCACACGAAATATTATTTAGACGCAAAATGGATTTTATTACTTGAGATGAAGGATGTCCAAGACGAGCATGCCATTGGGCGTGAGTAGTAGATCTGCTCACCAAGGCGTGCTTGAGATTATCGACATCGGATGGCTTAATAGGATAAAGACCAGATTCACACCTCCCATTTAGGAGACTTTTCCTCGACTGTCGATCCTTTATAGAAAAATGCCAAGGATGGAATTCAAAAAATACGTCATTATCACGAGAAAATTTATGAACAGAAAGAAGATGTTTGGAAATTTCAGGCACATGCAAAATATTACGCAACGCAAGAGGACGAGTAGCAGTATTAATTAGAGAATGACCAGTATGCAAAACACGCAAACCTGCTCCATTGCCGACTTGAACTTGTTCACCTCCATGATAACGTTCACGCACAGCGAGACGATCCAGGTCACTGGTGATATGGTCCGTAGCGCCTGTGTCGCTGTACCAATTTGGGTCAATCTTGTAAGAGGAAGTAGCCGCCAGTGCCGTAGGAGGAGCAGAAGAAGGTTCATCTTGATAGGACTCATCCATCCTATGCCAGCAGCGGATAGCAGTATGCCCCACTTTGCCGCAGATCTGGCAGGAAGGACGAGCAGAAGGGCCACGACGATCACCAGCAGGACGAGAGGGTGCATAACCTTGAGAACGACCACGACCGCGATCCCTACGCCCACGATTCTTCTGCTGACCACCACGACTAGCATAATTGGCAGAAGATCCAAGATTTAACTGAAGTTCAGCCTGGTGTTGTAGTTGGCGAGCTTCATACGTCATTAGATGTGCAAACACATCATCAAGGGTGAGGGCTTCACTCTTGGTAGTCATTGAGGTGACGAAGGGATCATAGTCAGGGCCAAGACCAGCGAGAAGATACGCGATCACATCATCATCCTGCAAGGCAGAGCCGGCGGCGGCCAGCTCGGTGGCTAGCCCTTTGATCTTGCAAAAATAATTTGCAGCAGATTGATCTCGTTTCTTGGACGTGGCAAGCTCAACACGAATCTGAGTAGTGCGAGCACGAGTTGACGATGAAAACATCCGCTGCAGGGTATCCCACGCCTCCTTGGACGTAGTAGCGGCAACCACATCATGAAGAATCTCCTCAGACATGGAGGAGAGAAGGCCGCTAAGGACTTGTTGATCCTGATCATACCACTGATTATAGGCCGGATTAGAGACCAGCTCAGCACCAGCAGCAGTTGAGGAAGGGATCAGCTTGGCAGGTGCAACATTGGTGCCATCGAGGTAGCCCATAAGCTTCGTACTCCGTAGGTAGGGGAGGAGCTGGGCACGCCATATGATGAAGTTGTTTTTGGTTAGACGAATTGTGACAACATGGTGTAGAGGGATTGGATATTGTTTAAGGCCAAAAGTCGCCATGGTAGTTGAGACGGTGTTGGAGATGGTGGATGGAGAGGAGGAAGAAGACATGGCGAGGAGTTTAAAAAATAAACCTTGGCTCTGATACCATGTTAGATTGAATGGCACGATGACCTATATGGGTCACGACCTCATGTATTTATAGATGCGTATAATGAAGATTACATTCCAAATCTATGATTTGGTAACAAACCATAAAATCATAGATTTGGTAACAAACCCTTCAAATCATAAACTAGTAAATCTTAGACTATTTTAGTATATACAGTTATGATCTATTTTAGGTTTAACAGAGACAACCTGAAAGACATCATCGTCTCTTGTCTTGTATTTCCTTGTTATCACCTGAGACAGACAAGTTAATAGACATCATCGTCACTTGTCTTGTACTACCTTGTTATCACCTGGGTCAAACTCTTGCTCTCTTATTATATTTATTAGAGATCGTCATATAAATTAAATCCAAAATATTTAATATATAAACTTTAATAATAAGAGCTGAATAAGCGGTAAAAAGAAATATTTGAAATCAAAAGCTCTATTCAGCCCATTATTATATGGGCCACTCAAACAAGCAGCGACGACCCATAAATATAATTGGGCCACATTAAAGGCCCAATTAAGATCTTTTTTTATTTGGGCCAATCCACGATCAAAAGCATTTCGGGTCCATGCCCATGAGCACTGGGCTTTTCTTTCGACCATTCTCAGCCGTCCATTTTCCGAGATCAGATTTGCTCATTTCCCTTTCCGCATTCTGTTTTCCCTTTCCAGGAGAATTGGGAAACCAAAAAGCTTCATCAGACATTTCTTGTCGCTGCAAAACTTCGCAACCCTAATTCGAGTTCTGTAGGCTGCTGAACCAGAGAAATCAAAAGGTGAATCCTTTGTTTTTGTTGTTCTTCTGTCAAACAATTTTTTTATTGGAAGTTGTTTCTTGTATGATTTTTCCCCCTTTCTTGCACAGTAATCTCTCTTTCTGTTTTCCTCTTTAATCGGTAGTTTTTCACTTGTTCTACTCTCTCTCCTTCGCTGTTCTCTCTTCGTTGATTTGAATCCTTTTCGCCTGGTGTGTAAGTATGCTCTATTTTTCTTCTTACTTGAAGTTTTTAGTTCTTGTTTATTACTTTTGATTTGTCTGGATCTAGATGGGGCCTCTGTATGCGTTTTTCGTAGGATTTTTTCTTTTTTAGAGAACGTGTTCTAGTGACTGGTTACGTTTTCATTTCGGCCGTTTTTTCTTTGAACATAGGAATATTAATGGAGACCGAGATTAATATTAGCAATGGCGGGTCGGGGGAGGATTTTTATGATGTTGACCAGCGGGAGAATGATGCAAAGGTTGCGGAACTGAATCGGAGAATTGAGGTTTTGGAGCGTGAGAAGAAGGAGTTGGTTGAGGAAAATGAAGATGTAAAAAATAAGATTAAGAAACTTTCAGCAGAGATTGAGGGGTTAAAGGGTGAAGAGGGGTCGCTGAAAGAACGCTTGAAAGAAATGGAGAGTCAAGTTGAACGTGCTGAAGAGGGTAATAAGGTGTTAGAGTCGGTGGCGGCGAGAGCGTTGGAGCTTGAGACTGAGGTCGCGAGGCTACAGCATGATTTGATATCTACAATGAATGGAGCCGATGAGGCAACTGCTGAAGTTGCGGAGTTGAGGAAAAATTTGGGGGAAAAAGTAGAGAAGGTTGCAGCTCTTGAGGAAGAGTTGGAAGCCCTGAAGAAATCTAAGTTGGAGAGCGAAAAGAAAATCAGAGAATTGGAGAGGAAAGTTGGGGTTTTGGAGGTGAAGGAGATAGAGGAGAAGAGTAAAAAAGTTAGAGTGGAGGAGGAAATGAGAGACAAAGTTGAGGAGAAGGAGAGGGAAATCACGGGTTTTAAGAAGATCGTCGAGGATCTGGAATCGGTGCTAAAGAAGAAGGGGCTGGAGTTAGATAAGTGGATGAAGGAGAAATTTAAGGTGGACGAGTCATTGAAGGACTCGGAGGGGAAATCGAAAACGTTGGAGTTGAAAATGGTTGAGTTGCAGAGGGAAGTAGAGGAAGCACACAAGGTGATCAGTGGAATGAAGGAGAAAGCAGTGAATGCTTTGAATGGTACTGCAGAGGAACTCAAGTCAGCTTTGGGGGAAGGCGCAGGGAAGGAGTTGAACTTAAACTGGCCTATAATTGCAGGTTCCACTGGAGTTGTTGCTGCCACAGTTGCACTGGCCTTTGTTTTGTATGGTAGACAGAGATAAATTGGGATATGGAGACTTGACTCAGAAGAACATAGCCAAAAGGGTGGGTAGGGTTCATGAACTACAAATCTGCTCAAGTTTTGTTCCATATGTTTGTTTATTTGGTGTTTTCCTATCCAATAAATACTGGTTGGCGCTAAATTTTGCTTCAAAGTTTTATGTGAAGCTAAGCTAAGTCTTGTTGGTTAACCAATCTTAGTTGATATAGTTTGAGGAATCACTGCACTAAAGTTTAACCCCACTGTTATTGATGGATTATCCAGACAAACCTTCAGCTACACTTGATTTTGAGTTGTTTTTAAGGCAATCTTGCATGGTTGTACCACAGTTTGGCAAATTATAACTGTCCCATTTTGATTTTCCATTCTCTCAACTGATTTGTAAGCATAGAAGAATTGGTGTGGCTCCATGGTTGATGGAGACAGATCATCAGCGCTCATAAATTCATGAGTGAAATTGGGAGCTAACTCTTCCTCAAAACAATGGCAGAGGTTGAAGTGCAGTGTACGGCGGCATTTGCAAGCTGTTATGTTATGTTTAGATCTGGAAATAATATAAATGCGTTTGCTGCCATTATTTTGCAGTAGCTAACACCATTCATTATATCTTGGTTATTATAAGGATCAAGTTCTTGACAGCTCACTCGTGTGTGTGTGTGTGTGTGTTTTGCTTCACTCCTCTTCCTCCTACTGCCTCAACTACTTCCCTGCTCTCTCTTTTAAGCCGCTTGTAGCCACAGTGGTTTAGTTGCCCGCTTGGCTGACTGGTCCTCTGCTTCACTTGCCAAGGTTAAGGACTTTGTAGTGCTCAATTTATTGTTCTTAACAATAATTACTGAATTACTGAAAGAGAGAAGGAAAGGACATTGCTTCTTTATTGCTTGGTTGATTCGATTCTACGCGTTCTTGCTTTCTACAACAATAGTCTTTCTACAACAAGTCTGTTCTCCTTTGATTCTACGCCTTCGAATTCATAGGTTAAGCTTACTCCTAATTTTCTCTTGTAATGTTGGTGATCTTCATTTGTTCATAAGATGGAGACTAGAGATTTGTTATTTGGAATGAAGTCTCATAAATTATTTGATGACACTATACACATAGCTGTCGCTATTAAATCCCCATGTGAGAGAAAGAGAGTTAAAAAAAAAAAAGGACATTTTTGAATTATGTATTGGTAAGAGCTATATTATAGAGAGACTATTTCAGATAAATCTCTGCGGAGAAGAGAGATTCAAAAATTCAAATGCAAAAGCATGTGATTTCACCTCACCCCTAATGAACCCTCCCTGGAAAATCTGAGCATTATTTGAAACACAATTAAAAGCAGCAAGCAATGTGAATAAATGCATCAATAAAACAGCAACTAACCACAAACTCTTCCACCTGTAAGAAGTAACTTCACTTCCCTTCAACCCTTTCTATATATTCCCCTTTGTTCCAAACATTCCATCCACCATTACCCTTCCTTCTTTTCCATCTCCATAACCCTTTGCTCCGAGTAGAAATACAACAAAAGAAGCCATGAGAACCAAACAAGCTTCTCCTCTCCTTTTCACTATACTTGCTGGGCTGCTTTCTCAAAGCCTGCTCATCCCTGTACTCTCCACCACCATTGCTGACCAGAAGAGCTACTACTCTCCTCCAGACCCACATGCTGGAACTCCCCCAACAGGTCATACATTCACAAACAAAGACACTTCCGTTTCAGCATAGTAGTAATTAGTAGACTTACAGCATTCTGCATTTTGCATTGCAGGTTCACACAGCAACCCTATACCACCTTCACATGGCTATGGAGGCACACCGCCGCATTATTCCACGCCAACTCCTTCGACACCAACCAAGTCTCCTTCAGGTGGAAGTGGATACTACAACCCTCCATCTGGTGGTAGCACACCAACCACCCCTGTAGATCCAGGAACTCCAAGCACTCCAAGCACTCCAAGCACACCAAGCACACCAAGCACACCAAGCACTCCAAGCACTCCAAGCACTCCAAGCACTCCAAGCACTCCTGGCACTCCCACTACTCCATTTACCTGCAAGTAAGTCAGAGTAACTATTTCTATGAAAAAGAAAGCATTCCTCTTTAGGTTTGAAAAATATGTGTTTGTTTTGCAGTTTTTGGCTGAATCACCCAGGAATGATATGGGGAGTACTGGGATGGTGGGGAACGTTAGGAAACTGCTTTGGAGCAACCAATGTCCCTGGATTTGGAACAAATCTCAACTTACTCCAAGCACTTTCAAACACAAGGGCTGATGGGTTTGGGGCTCTTTTAAGAGAAGGCACTGCTTCATACCTAAACTCTCTTGCAAGTAACAGATTCCCCTTCACAACCAAGCAAGTTCAGTCGAGTTTTGTCTCGGCACTTGGCTCCAACAGAGCAGCAGCAGATCAGGCCAACATCTTCAAATTAGCCAACGAGGGGAAAATTAAGCTCACAGCCTGAACCCGCCCTTTGCCTTACCAGTTACCACCTTAATAATTAATGTGTGTGCCTTAGTAGTTAGTTTGTGACTAGTGAGACAGTGAGACCAATTTATCATTTCATGTTTTCTTTTGTTCTTGTTTGTTGTTCCTATCATCTCTTATGTTCATGTTATTTGAACATAGAGATGCTCAGTCTTTAGTTTCCAAATTCATTGAGAAATCAAGATTTGTTCCAACTAGTTCATTATGATTAATCAGATGTTATTAAAGGGGTCGGGAATTGAAAGTTCGAGTGTTTGTTATCTACATTAATCCATTATTTCCTTATCGTCATTAAGCTTCAAGAAGTTGGCAAAATCCACAAAGTATGCAGATGGCGCATTAATGAGGAAAGATCTACTACATTGAATAAGGTTAACCTATAAATAAACAAACTTGGGTTTCCTTTTGGTTTGAGTTAATGACTGGAGCTTGATCTTGTGAACAGTATAAATGCTAAATGACAAATATCAACGGTGCAAATAAACATAGAATAAGTGCAGAAAACAAACTCATATGAACGAGAGCCGGGAGGAGACTGCAGTCATTAGGAAGCCTCCAGCGCTCTGAGAAGGTGGGTTGGCGAATTTAAGAACTCCCATCAAACCAACCGCCCTTGATATTTTACCTTGCAACACAGCAGCAATAATAGTAATAGGAAAATAAATCCATATATCTTTAACAAAAAGTAAAGTTCTCCATAAATATAGCCTGATAATCTTCTCACAGCTATGGGGATTTGAAATTGATTGTAGATCACAAGCAACAGCCAGAACCACAAAATGGGAGTTGAAAATAACATTTATTCATGTTCTTGCTTCAACTTTCTTAACTGAGCAATGTAAACATAAATACAGAACCATCAACGCCAGCATTACAAAAATTGTTAACAGAAAAAACCATTCTACATACATTTTCTTCTCGTGCGTGTGTTTGGGAGGGTGTGGATTCTAAGAACCTGGATTTTGTTTCAATGTTGATAGAATCATCTCATGTGAGATTCAAACCATATGAAAATCTTGTCAGACTCCAAGCTAGTCATTTCATGGTATGCAAAGGCAAGATTCAACTCTTCTTGAATGTGATGGGTTAGACTATTATCGGTTAAATTAATCTCACTCCCATTGAGGGCTTCTTTCCACCGTGTTTCCCGCCCATCTTTGAGCATCTTTCCATTTCCATCTATGAAGCCTTTGGCTTGGAAAAGCTCAAACAACTTACCAGAAACACTCTGGTTGAGTCCTGGGATTCGGTCAGCCAAAAAATGTGGCGACAAACTAAACTCCAAGCATTCAATTTCTGCAACATCAACTCCTTTCCTTTTCAAAAACTCCATATTTTCATTGATCTTTTGTTGCCTAAATTGATCTTTCGGCATGTGCACAAACAGAGTAGGTGGGTATCTTTCCGTTACCTCCATTTGTTCATACAACCCTTCAGCAATCATCAAAGTAATACTATTAAACTTCAACTTAGTGGCCAGCACTGAAAGAAAATATCCACCAGAGGAGGCACCTAAACCTACAAGAGGAAGTTTCTTGAGTTTGTTCTTTTTAACCCACCAAAATATTATGCCTTTCACGATCGCTAATTCCTTCCCCAGTGTCCAACATTTTTGAGAGCTTGATATTGTAATAACTGCAAAATGTCTGCTGAGCGCATGAAGGACAATCAACCGTTCCTCAGGCAGACCGACACAAGAAGGGCATTTGGGAGATTTGTCCCAGAAGTTAATGGCTTTTCCATTGCAGCCATGAGCAAAGAACAAAACTGCCTTCGGTGAATCGGGAATCTGCGATATTATGTCAGTTCCATTCCGAAACTGAATATTTGGATTAAATTGCACAAGAGAATTGAAGCTATCCCACTTTTGCTTTGGAGTTGCCTCAGTTAAAAGATCATGCTGTTGAGACTCCTTGCGAAATAACATCATCCACACAAATAGGATAAGAAAAGCAGACACAATGAGAACTGAGATTGTCTGCTGTTTGTACCAGGCTTTTGATTTGTTTCCATGCTTCACCATACCTGAAGAGAGGAAAACATTGCTTCTTACTAAGATCAATCATGAATAATTTCAATGCTACAATTGACGCGACAAAACTATCCATCGTCTTAGAACCTCTAGTAGATCCTATTCAACCAGTCCATCAAACTGAACTAGTCTACCTCAAAGCCTCACTCTTTCCCAATATCTACTAAGGCACTCCTTTTAAGTTTTTTGTTAACTCATTTAACTAGTTGAAATCTTTAAATTTAGGACAACGCTATCTTACTGAACAGGAGAATTCAGAGACTCGAGAAGGATAATGAAATGTAATTTCATTTGCATACAAGCAAGCCAGACCTAGAGCTCTTAGGATAACCACATTCATTCTAGCACATCTTTTCTTGACGAAAGCAAAAGGGGATACAATATCTAAAAGGATTGCTCAATTTCTTTCATAGAGACAAGTACAATTAACATATTTAGAAACATTGTCAAAACTGAAAACAATTAATCCAAAGCAATTTGAGGAGCTGATTCTTTGTGATTTAGAAACATCTGAAACCTGGGATTGCACGAAAAGATCGTAAGAACATGAATTGTTCGACGTTAATCAAGAAAATCAGATCAAAATATGAAGAAGAGCAATCCTCACTTCTCTTCTCTCGTTTATATCCCCTTCTTTCCCAAAAGACGAACACATAATTTCTTGAGTTAGATCGAATAATACTATAAATTAATTCAACAACAAGAGTTTTACCTTCAAAATGTCAATAGGGCGAAAGGGTTCTCAGTTCCAAGCGATTAATCGATGTTGCGGATTCGCCTGCGAGTATAAGCCCTCCAAAAAGCTTTCCTCCCCAAACCGCCAAAATAGAAATGGAATTCTTCGTCTACTATCTCTCAATTTAAATTCAATTACAGGAAATAAATAAATAAATAAAATCCTTTTGGGCTCAAGTTAAGTAAGGATACCATTTGGGCTCAAATCAACTGGGCTACCATTTGGGCTCAAATTAACTGAGCTACCATTTGGGCTCAAATTAACTGGGCTACAATTTGGGCTCAAATAGGCTACTAATTGGGCTCAAATTAACTGGGCTACAATTTGGGCTCAAATAGGCTACTATTTGGGCTTAAGTTAACGAACTACCGTTTTTTTTTTTTTTTTTTTTTTTTTTTTTTTTTTTTTTAATAAAAGCAAGTTCCCCAATCAATCCGACATAAAAAACGAGTAAAAAGAAACAAAAAATTACACCTTGAGTTGGAGATGACTGTCTGCTTACGTAACAGCAGTTGATGATTAGATCGTCGCCACGTGTACAAGGATCCGAACATGACGTTGACTATCCTGCTATGGCTTGACAAGGCAATATTTTCGCCGACAGGGGATTGGGGGTTTCTGTGTCATGTTATTACCACGTCATCACTTGCCACGTAATCCCCAACTCTCATTAATATTCACGTGGCCTGTCTTAATTGGGTATTCATGAAAGTTAGTGGTTCCTATATTCGTGTAATAAAAAAAAACTAACAAAAATTTATCATTAAAATTAAATATCATTTTTTATTATCTAACTTTGTAATTTATAAACCTAACAAATTGTTAATTAGTTTATCAACCTTTGTAAGAAATTTCATTAATTTTAACTATAATTTTCACAATAAAGATTATAATCATAGATTTTTGGTATATTTAATTAGCACAACATAAATATTATAATAGAAAATTACATAAATTATTCTTTATTTTTTTAATCTCATTATTGGGCTTATTATTTTACATTCATATAAATTCCAAGGATTTAAATATATCATTAATTATAATTATTAAATTGTACTTTGGATAATAGGATATAGTTGTGACTCTCAAGAATTAAATATCAATATTGAAATTTTATATCTATTTTTTAATATATCCATATTGAAAATATTGAACTCTCATAATAAAATATCTCTATTAAAATTTAAATATGAATAAAATGATTGTACCGACCAATCATGAATATTAAACATATTAATTATTATTATTATTATTATTATTTAAGACTTCTTAAGTAGACTATAAACAATAATACTTATTTTCTATCCAACTTGTCAATATTTTTAATATTTTTTCACGTCGTTTCATGTCATTTACAATTTTAGTCTTTTCAAAGATGGAGTTGTATCAGTAAGAAGGTTCATTTCTTTCACATAAATCCATCTCGAGTAAAATGCAAAATCTTCCATTTTTTAATTTCACAATATTCAAATTTCTGACAAAAATTTTCATTTTCTTCCGAAAATTTGGAGCAGAAGCGAAAAGTCTTTTCTGTTCCCGTCCTACCTTTAACATTTCTAAGCAGTACTATATGCCTAGATTAGATTCATTCAAAAAGTTAAAATCTCATCCTTATCTATTACCTTATTTAATAATCTTTTTCCCCTCCATTATTGAATTATAATAATAATTATTGTTATTATTAATAATGTTTTTCAAAATACTTATTTTAACTTTAATTATTTAATCTAGTCTAAACTCACAATGAAAAAAATTAATATTACGATTATGTCTACTTGTCTTCATAATTTGTCACCGCATCATCTTGAACTTTGGTCTCTCTAACCACTAACTACCTACATTTAAGATACTTTATCAATTCAATGTATATTTATTTAATTATATATATATTTTACTCAAAAAATCATTTTATTATGCTTATTTATCAAGAGACTACGTGTGACAAGTGACCACGTATATTATAAAGTCAAAAAAATGTTCAAAACATATTTAATAAATTTGAATGCTTTAATTATGATAAATAAAATCATAAGAATTTTCAAACTCAATTCGAGGGTTGAGAATTACATAGCTATTTTTTTTTTTTCCAATTATCGTCTCAAAATATTTAACAAAATAATTTTTATTCATATTTTTTTAAAATTAATGTAATCGAATATATGAATTTATTTATTTTTTTCAAAATGTTCCAAGGAGTCGCGAAGAATCTATTGGTACAACGAACAATGTCTTCTCTTGTCCAAAATTTATTCTCATCCTTACCACATTTCTTTAATTGGAACAAAGGGCAATTTGGACATTGCAAGAGACAGAACCTTAAGAAAGCCTTCGTGGATTGGTTAAATTCAAGAGATTATGGTACAACATAATTATGATCATGTTATTTACTTCTCATTTTTAAGAGCGAAAAACATATTTACACACCAACACAAGTGATTCCAAGGAAGTCATTCAACATAGAATTACTTCAAGTAAAACACGCTTAACCATGGAATTATCTATGGTTGAGTCACTGAAAAAGAGGGTCAATTTTATTGGTATATACATAATAACTTTCAATTTTTAAAGTTTTTATTAATCATCGTATACTCATTATCACTCTCATTCGAATATGGCCTCAACTCATTCATGTATTCAACCCAATTTGCATTTGCATTTATGCTCAAACATTATATTTAGCCCACAAATGCATAAATTTCCTTAAAAGAAAATCCATAAGATTTGGTATTGTTGCCCATAATTGGATATAAGTAAATGTTTTAATAGGGTGTAGTTTTTTTTATTTTATTTTATAAATTTATTAAAAAAAAAAAAAAGGTATTATGTTTAAACTCTTTCCATTATTCTTAATCATAAGGAGGGATATAAAGCTTGTATTAATTAAGCTAATATGACAAAATTAATAAATATATATTTTGAGACAATATTTTATATTCGATTATTATAATATTTCAAATTTATTTTCTACGTGAATATCAATATAATTCATTATTCAGTGTATAAATATTGTAATAAAAATATAATATAAGAAGAAAATTTTAAAAATAAAATAATTGAAATGAATGAATGTTTTATAATTTAAAAACCTACGATAAACAAAATTAGAGATGTAAATTAAAAAAATTAAAATTATATTTAGGAGTTCAGAATTAAAGTAAAGGAAAGGGACCTTGCATCGGCTCCGCCGTTATAGGCGAACGTAATGGGCTGAGGCAGGCGGAAACAGAGAGAGAACACAATGTGTCGGTGACAAATGGAGACCCAATGGCAAATCCGTAATTAAGTTTGAAACAAAGGGCAATATTTTAAACTTGATCTCATTCCCGCGGCTTCTAACGCGGCATTATCTTTGGATGTTCCCTTTTTTTTTTTTCTTCGTCGCACCATTTTCCCCCAAATACCTTTATGAATTATTACTCATATAATTCCCAAAAGCACCATTAAAAAAAAAAAAAAAATCAGTATTTTTAAAATAAATAAATAAATAAATAAATAAAATAAAAAGACGTAAAAGACCACTTCGCCATAGCTCTTCGTTTTCGCAGAGTCTCAAACCCGTGACTCTCTCAGTATTGGATTTTCCCCAATTCCCTTTCTCAGTTCTTCTTCTTCTTCTTCTTCTTCTTCATCTTCATCTTCTTCTTCCTTGAATGGAATCCATTCAATATCGCCTCTTCTCTCCATCTCCATCGCCATCGCTATGAAGTTCTACATCTCCACCACCGGCATTAAGCGGCTCACTATTTCCAACTCTAACTCCAACTCCACCGCCGTCAAGCCTCCCGCGCCGTCGTCCACGGCGCCTCATCGCAGAATCTCCACTCGTTCCATTTTGCCTCTCCTTCTCACTCTCGCAATTGTTCTCCCCTTCCTCTTCGTTCGGATCGCCTTTCTCGTCCTCGAATCCGCCGCCGATTGTTCTTCCTCTCCCGGTAAGTACATTCAATTGCCGATACATTTTCACCGAATTTCTGATTCTCGAGGAGTTGCAATACTCAATGATTGCTGCGCTCAATCGGTTTTAACCTCTGGTTGCAACGATCTCTGTAATCACTTTATCTTGTTGTTGTTCATGAATTTTGCAGAGTGTTCTGGATGGAGGTTTTTCAGTCGCGATGACGCATCTCATTCGGTTAGCGTTCTTTTCACTTTAATTTCGAATATACCCTAAACTCTGAATCCGCCTTTTTCCAATTTTCAACTACATTTTTTTCTTCATTTCCTATGGCTTTTACTTGATTAGAATTCTTTCATTGCTTAATTTTACGTTTCGTTCTTGTGGTGATTAACTGTGAAAATTAATGGAAACGTTTAATTATGACATTAAACGGATTATACTAATTTTGATCATCTCACTGTCATGAATGTTTTATTTATTTATTTAAATGGAGAATTATATTTTCCAATATGATTTTGAAAAAAAAAAAAAAAAAAAAAAAAAAAAAGAGTCTCCGTATTGTTTCTGATTGGTTGTCTTTAAAATGTTTCTATAAAAGATATTTACGTTTCTCCAACTACTCTATACTTTTTTTTCTTTGAACTTTAAACTCGCATTTTGGTACCATGAAGTTGGATGCTTCTTCTACGTACCTGGATTTTAAAAATATTGAAAATTTGAGTTTAATTTATCTAAAAGTTTAAATTAAAATTTTTTGTGATAAATTGTAGAAGGTACGCCTGTGTATATATATATATATATATATATATATATATATATATATATTTGTGTATATGTTGAAAATAAATATAATATTTTAACTTGCGTTGAAATTTTATATAGTCTTTTATGTTATGATATGTTTGGTAACAATAGTACAAAAAAATTGTGATTTAAGGAAATAGAAAACAAGACGATTGGGGGTTGATAGTGACCGACTTACCCTCGTAAAACCAAACCCATCATTTTCTTAATTGGAATTTTTGTATTCTCTAATATTTTCTCCTTTTGTTTTTCTCTCTTAACTTACCCAAATTTCTAACATATATATATATATTATTGAGATGGGGTTTGTTGATAAATTGAGAAAGCTAGGATGGCATTTTGGTCATAAAGCAATGGAAATTAATTCTTCTTCCACAGGCAGCTTTTGGGACATGTGGCTACTTGCTTAGCAATCATTTTTATTTTGGTCCACTTGAAATTATTATTATCTATATATATATACATATTCAATAAACAAAAAGAAAGATATTTCCTCAACCCCTCTATTTGACTATCTTTGATTCCACGTCGCTCTAATTATGATACTCAATAAATGTTGAGAAATATGGATACCCATTTAAGCCAAATTTGAAAAACTTTCATATTTAAAATTTTCTCTCTAATTTTCTCCAAATATTTTGAAATGGAAATATAAGGTTATAAGTGTATTTTTCTTTTTGGTTTTGGTTTCTACTGTGATGGATGGATAAATGACAGAGACTGAGCGAGGAATTGTCCAGAGCACTTGTGGATTCAAAAGAAGGTGGATCTGTGGGGAGTGAAGATGGAGTGGGATCCTTCAACGAGCTTGTGAATGAGATGATTTCAAAGCGACAGGACATGAGGGCCTTCTCATTAAAGACTAAAGCAATGGTAATGTATCTTTTCTATTTCCGTTGGATTTGACCCACAATCGAAATATGTCAAAAACAAGTAAAAGAGTGAAGAAAAAACTTGAGGGGAAAGAGCTTTTGGAGACGGCTAGTAGAACAATTTATAATTTCTATAGTAACTTTGAGAGAATTGTTAGTCGACGTAGTAGAACAAGTTTATTAGCTCACAATATCTTCCGTACCGCTTCACACTATAGAACAAAAGATCAAATGTACCAAACTTTAGTAGAATTGTTAGTAAAAGTCAAATATATCAAATAAAATAATTTTAGAAGAATTGTTAATAGATTTAGTAGAACAAGTTTATTAGCTCACAATATCTATCTTTCGTGCAGCTGCACGCTATGGAACAAAAGGTCAAATCTGCGAGAAAGCGTGAATCTGTGTATTGGTATTTAGCATCACATGGTGTTCCAAAGGGCCTGCATTGTCTTTGTCTCAAACTGGCTGAAGAGTATGCTGTAAATGCCAAAGCTCGAGCTCGTTTGCCACAGCCTGAATATATTTCCCGCCTTACTGACCCCTTCTTCCATCATCTTGTTCTCTTGACTGACAATGTCCTCGCCGCCTCTGTTGTCATCTCCTCTGCCATTCGACACTCAGCCGCCCCACAGAAGTTGGTGTTTCACATTATCACCGACAAGAAAACATACACCCCAATGCACGCGTGGTTTGCAATCAATTCAATTGATTCGGTTGTTGTGGAAGTTAAGGGACTTCACCAATTCGATTGGTCTGAGGAAGTCAACAACAGGGTTAAGGATATGTTGGAGATTCATCGCTTGATATGGAAGCGTCACTATAACGATTTCAAAGATGGAAAAGAAAACAGAGAATTAGATGTTCTAAGCTCAAGCAGCCTCTCCCTCTTGAATCACCTTCGTATATATGTTCCCGAGGTAATCCTTCATGTTATCATTTATTTCTCTTGAACTGAAATTCTAATAATGATGATTTAAAACTATAAATGTGTCTCATTCAGCTGTTTCCAGATCTGAATAAGATCGTTTTCCTGGACGATGACATTGTGGTGCAACATGATATGTCCTCTTTGTGGGAGTTGGACCTTGGTGGGAATGTTGTTGGTGCTGTCGTTGATTCTTGGTGTGGAGATGGTTGTTGTCCAGGAAGGAAATACAGCCACTACCTGAACTTCTCCCATCCTTTGATATCGTCCAACTTCGATCCCGATCGATGTGCGTGGCTCTACGGCATGAATGTTTTCGATCTTGAAGCTTGGAGAAGGAGCAACATTACCTCCACATATCATCAATGGTTGAAACATGTTAGTTCCCTTTCTTATTCCACCAAAGCTATAAATGTGCATAAAACTTCCATTGACGTCCACCGCCACTATTTTACAGAATCTCAATTCTGGATTGGCACTGTGGCGTCCAGGGGAACTTCCTCCATCCATGATGGCTTTTGAGGGACATATGCAGCCCATAGATCCATCATGGCATGTGGCTGGATTAGGTGAAAGACCCCCACAACTTTTAAGTAAAGAGGTCCTGGAAGATGCTGCTGTCATACACTTCAGCGGCCCTGCGAAGCCGTGGCTTGAGATTGGGTCTCCAGAGGTACGGAACTTATGGAATAAGCATGTAAATTTCTCAAACAAGTTTATAAAGAGATGCAGAATAATGGAGTGAGGAGAACGAAGTTGTCTATCACTCTAGCTAAACTATATTCATTTTGGGATTAGATACCAGATGATGAATATATAAATATATATATATATGGTCCGAGATAAGAGGGAAGAAGGTTTTGCTTTCAGTCTCTACTCGGACTAATCTCTACAAAAATATGATATTGGTTATATATTATAATGTCCATACACTATTACTAGGTAATAGATGAAGGTAGCCAATGCAATATTATTCAATAGAATCAGAATTTTACCACCTTGAAGATAGATATATTGTGATCATTGATGTAACTATCTACAACCTTGTATATTAATTTCATATCTTAATCATAATACCTTATTCTAGATGCTAATTACTGTTGTATTAACTTTAACTTATGTGCTAAATATTGGCATCATCCTTTCCCTCATTTTCCTCTTAAACACAACTGTGTTGTATTGTTCATGTTGTGATGATGTGAAAGGCAGGCACCCACTGACGCTGAGTGGAAGAATGAGCTGGTTTATTGCGAAACAACCTTGCAAATGTTGTTTCTTTTTATGTTTTGTTGGTTTGCTGTAGTCTTTAGAGCACATTTGGGCATATTCTTTTGTCCGTAGTACCCAGCCAGATTTTGAGAGCATTTTGGATATGGCAAAGTGAAAAGGACACACTGTTAATGGTTTTCTGTTAGTACAGAGAGATGGGGCCATGGATGGTGTGGGTGGAGTAAGATTAGGACTTAGTTTATGCACCATAGATCGATGGATCAAGCAAGTTATATTGTCCATTTTAATGTTTGCCATGAACACACACATAGAACCTCTAGCTACCTAGAGTAGATGTAAGTTGGCTGGAGTCCCAATCAAATGAATATGCATGTAAGGGCGACATGTATAGCCGATGAAAACTTAGTTTCTGCATGAGTTGCATTCGATCGACACAAAAGAACCTCAGAAAGGAAAATCTTGATCATATGAATCACTTTGTTTGTTTTTCCAATTTTAAAGTCTTATTTCTATCTCTAACTTGTAATTTAATTTAGAATTAGAAATAAGACCTCAAAATTGAAAAATAGAGTTTTTAGCTGACAAATAATTCAATAAAAACACACTAATGTAGTTGTTTATTACTATTAAAGAAAAACCCAAAAGCAAAATAACATGTCTTGACTTTCCGGCTTTTAAATGAAGTCCGATGTCGACCGCGTTCCAAAGAAAACGACGTCAAGTGGATGGCTTGAGAAGACCGACATGTCGTATTCTACTCTCTCAAGATCGAATCTTTGGATTAATTATGGAAGCTCATACCTTTTTCAATCACTATTGAGAAGCATTCACCTCAGAATTTCAACAAAAATAAATGTAAATTCCAAAAATACAAATAATATTGATTTTTATTGGCAAAATGAATTAAATTCTACGTTTTATTTTTTTAAAATAAAATACTTTGTTTGCAATTATTTTCACTCAAAATTAAATGTACTTGAGAACATATTAAGTAAAATAATAATGAGTTAACGAATAATGCTACTGCTATAATATCATTAATTATAGAAGAATATATTAAAAATCAATATCGAAAACCTCAAGAATAAAGATGACCAAAAAGAAGATTATTTCAGGTTTCTCTCTATGGTTGGTTCTATTAATGAATTTATGTTGATCCAAACTCTTTTTTAGTATCTAGAATCAATGTGTTAGCTTCAAGGAGTCGCAGGGATTTCATCGATGCTAACCAAGGAAGAAGCTCGTTTTTTGTTTTAACTACATTGAAGGGGTGGTTTTGCACAAGTGGCTAGGCAAGATGAATTTGTAGAGTAAGGAAGAAGAAGAAACACGAACCCCGTGGGGGTTTTCACATCCCCTACTAACGATTAAGGTACTTCTGAAATTTTGTGAAAAAGTCGAGGGTATTAATGCAGTCTTTTAAAGTTCTGAGGTATTACTATGACGAGATACAAAGCTCGACGTATTTACTATGTCTAACATTGAATAATCATGATTCTATTAAAATATCAAAAAGTAAGATAAGATTGAAAACCTCAAGAAGTGATAAAGGTGAAAGGAAGAAAAGGAAGGTATATATCTACAAACCTTTCTATGGTTATATGCAAGTTGGAAAGGTTAAAAAGCATGGAAAGGAATGCAGGGAACAGTCCCTTATATATTGACTAATTTCCTTCCAAGTTTTTGGCTTTTGCTTGTTGTGTGGGTAAAGAAGATCATTTGGAACAGACATTCTTTACCTTGCTTAATTATTCAACTTCAGATATATTGGACTAGCTTATATACCCAAACTTCTCCTTCATTCATTTCATCATCTTAAAAGAACTAGCATAATCCAAAGTTTGATTGGCAGCTGAAAACAAGGAAGAATTAGTTTGTCAAACATGGGTGTTCTTGGAGCTATTGCTAAACATTTGGATTCTATAATTGGGTACTAATCTTTTGTGGGGGAAATCCCAAATATTTGGTTGTTTAAGCTTATTATCTCAATTTTGCCTTAGTGGGTTATGATCTCCTTGCTTAACCAGTTTCAACTTTTCCTTGATTCAGGCCTGGAGTAATGCTTCTTTTTCCTTTGTAAGTGCACATAACTCATTTTCATTACATCTTACATACCTCTCTCTTTCTCTTCTCTTTCCTAGTTCCAAGGCATGATTCATGCAGAAATGAATGAACAGATATGCATCAATAAGGGCAATTGAGAGCCCTTCAAGTCTTGATGACCAGCAATGGCTGACTTATTGGGTTATATACTCCTTCATAACCCTCTTTGAACTAACATTTTGGAAAATCCTGGCTTGGTATAGTTCTTCTACTCATAAACAAAACTGTTCTTTGAGGCTCTTTTTTCTCTTCAAGTTTGCATTTTAAAGGCTATGGAATGGCACGCAGGATTCCACTTTGGGGATACCTTAAGCTCCTGGCTTGTTTATGGTTGGTTCTACCAATTTTCAATGGGGCAGCTTACATCTACGAGAATGTAGTGAGGAAGTACATTAAGATTGGAACTTACGTGAACCCAAACTATCCAGAGAATCAAAAGAAAGTGATCCAGATGATGACTTTGGATTCTAGGAAATCAGTGGAGCGTTACATTGATAGATATGGACCTGATGCTTTCGAACGAGTAGTCAAAGCTGTAAGCTGGTTCTATCCATCCAAATATAGCTACCATACATACGGATATCTATGATGCTAATTCTGTAAATACTTGATTTTGTAGGCTGAAAGAGAAGCAAGGAGACACTGAGGAGAATCCTAATATGATGAAGTCAAAGAATTGTGGACACTTCAATTTATAAGGCTGGAACAATAGTTGAGTTCTGCTAGTAGTACGATTTCATGTTGCATACTTGTATTTATGTATTCTGCACAAGAAGGAAAAAGTTTGAAGGGTGTTTCTATATATATATATATATCTATTTTTTTCCTGTGGATAATAGCTGTGAAGAAAAGAGTTTCTACCAAACAATAATGTTCTTATAAATTCCCGGCAATCGACTGAGACAACTAAATCCTATACTCTTTTTCCTGCAAATTTGATTTAAATAAGGAAGCAGACATGGTACGAAGAAACCAGTTAAAGCGGCTAACAATGCTCTCATCCAAACAAGAAAAACAGATCAAGAACAAAAGGTTTGAGCACTCTTTACAAATCATTCTAAGGAAAAAAAAATGATACACAGAACAAATATCATAACATGCATGCTGCAATTCCATAAGCCGGAGCAGACAACTGAATCAGAACCAAATTTATAAGCGCTTCTAAACAATTAACTTTGAAAGAGACTTACAGCTTGTCCTCGAATTCAGAAAATGGGATCATTTGCTCCTTCAATCCCGTCCTCTTACGGGTATCCGTAACTAGCTTAAATCTCACCAACTTAAAATATAGCGCAGCTCACTCATTAGCTTAAATCTCATTGTTTAAACATAACAGATAATCATAACTTATTTACGCTTCACGATAATTCTTCCAATTGTTAAATCCATCAGAAACTAGAAACAACCAAAACAGATCTGGAAGTAAGTTATCGAACAAAAACGATTGAGAAAACGGAATTAGTAAGCACAGAACCTAGAAGAAAGCGGGAGTGGAAGAACATAAACAAACTCAGCAGACAAAGAATGCTTACAAGAAAGAAGAACCTGGGAGACGATGAAAGGAGAGCAATGGAAAAGAATATTCCTTGAGCCTCCACAAAAGCGGAGCACGTTAGAAAAGAAATCAGAACTATCAGCGACGAAATTCCATTTCTTTTCGTAAAACTAACCCTCAATGTTTTTTTTTTTTCTTTGCACAAATGTGTTTGCAAAATTGTCCTATAACATTAATATACTAGGAAGAACTTTCCCGTACCATTTGTAACACTCCAGCATATATAGTCTGGTTTGGCCCGTTACGTATTGTCGTAAGCCTCATGATTTTAAAAGGCGTCGGTTAAGGCCAAGGACCCTACCCAACCCTTCAACAAGCCGTCTCTATCTTGCTCATGTCTCAACTTGTCTTCCATATCCGATGCACCATTCTCCTCAGTCGTATCGGGTGGCCGTTTCTCGTCTCATAATTTTCACACCCTTATAAAGAACAAATGACTGCTTGTTCCCTCTCCAACCGATATAGAATCTCACAAGATGTTTGATTCCAATTGAGTTATATTCATGTTGAGTAGATAGATTACAATAATATATTTTAACTATTCATTTAAACAACCGAAGGATTAAACATTATACATTAGAGAGTTTGTATAAACCAATTGATGTTGGATGGCGAGAGAAAATAAGAGTAAAATTCAGTTTTGACTTAAAAAAAAATAACCATTTTAGTTCTCACCCTAAAAATAAAAGATTCTAGTACTAACAGAAGTGAAAGCCTTAGTGATCTGTGAACCCCTAATTACCAAATACTAAAGCCCCTTTAATTTGAAACAATATAGAAACATGTACTAATTAACCAAGTTCTAATAAGAATTAACAAGTAATAAGTCTAAAATTGTGTCCAAAGATATAATAGGAACTTGTCATCATCATCAACATTCATTGTGACGTAGATATATCAATACTGAAATACGCCCATTTGGATGGTCTCCCAACTGATAGCAGCAACAATAGGATCACTTTCCCCCATAATTGCTAAGCTTCATGTGAAACTAGGGGCCCCTGAACTTCGCGTAGGGACAATGCCTCTTGGCCTGCTGGTATTATTCTTCAAATTAAAGTTCTAGACAGGCCAGTAACTAGAAAAGCTCAGAAAGGAAATTATCAAAAATCTTTTTAAGTTAAATGAAAAGACAACATTTGTTTAAATGTAGCATATGCAACAAATGCAGACTTCATGATTTGGTTCTTATGAATCTAACATATAGATTCGATCTTTTGACCTCTTAAGTGAACGACCGACAATATTCAGACTTATGTTTTGACCTCTTAAGTGAACGACAAACGAACGACAGACAAGGATGGTACGATTGAAATGAGGAAGCAGACTTATGGAGTTAAAGGCAGGGCTAACAATTCTCTCATCCATCCAAGAACAACAGAAGAATACACAAATGTTTGAGCATAATTTCCAAGGCATATATCTATATATATATATATATATATATATATAACATGTGTGGAAGAGAGAGAGAAGGAAAAGGCAGGGAATGTATAAATGAATACTAACTCATTTGCTTTTCGAGAAAGATCTGCTGCCTGGACTAGTCCTTTCCCTTTTAAACAAGGCTGTCAGGTTCCCGAAACAATTGCAGAAATGATTCACCTGTAAACGATTAATGCGACCAAAATGGGCAAGTTTCAGATACGATGATTGATTGTTAATATCACTGACTAGCTAGCAAAAAGAGTGAGAGAGGGTTTGTGGTGCACCTTCAAGCTCCTTGTGTGCATAATTTCATTGTTGATATCCTCCAACCTTCTTATTATTTGCCGAAATGTGGGTCTTTTATGTGGCTTCTCTTCCCAACATTCCTCGATTAGCCTGTACACAAACTGACTCGACAATCATTAACAAGTTGAGCGTACCTTATTATGAGCCAACTCGAAACGAAAAATTTCCAAAATAGGACGTGCCAATATATTTAATATGCAAGAAAATATTATGTAAACGAGAGGGGGAAAAAACTGTACTCCTTCACTCCATCTGCATAACGCTTAGTTGGAGCCATAAATGGTGGGCGTTCACCAGCTATATAAGCTTTAGGTACTTCGTTTTCTGGCTTTGTTGGAAAAGGTGGATTGCCTTCTATCATCTACAATGATCCCATGAAATTTTCAGGCATCAATATTATCAATGAATTATAAATCCAAAAGGCTAAAATCTCATGAATATTAAACACAGCACTAGAGCAAAGATTCTTTATAGGAGGATCAAGAAGAATTAAGATGAACTAGACCACAAGTGGAACACTGGCACATATAAGAGAATGATTATGTAGAGAGATTTCACCTCTTGCAAGATCAAGGCAAATGAAAATACATCCACTTTCGTATCGTATTCTTCATCTTTATAAACCTCAGGCGCCACATATCGCCCTGTACAAGAGAAATGGAAACTTCCATAAAAGGGTACAATTAACACGCGCGCGCATTCATACATAAGACTTGAACATTGTGTAAATACACGACAACAACTGCATAACATATCAAGAGAAAAGTAACACTAGTTTTAGTCAAAGCATAAACATACATGAAGTATCGTGACATGCCACAGCCACAGGTCTGTCTTCTTTGACCCTATTTGACAATTTCAGAAGTTTGCTAACTCCAAAGTCTGCAACTTTCAGGTGCATAGAATCATCCCGCAGTATGTTTCTGTTGTCTTACTCATAAACAAATAAGCAACCTTCAAAGTTCAAATTATTCAGCAATTGATAACTTACATCTCGTGTCATACTATGTAGCAATTGATAATTTACAACTCATGCCAATGGAAGCCTAACGATTTAAGTACACCGATGAAAAAAATATTAAACACTTAAATCTATTGTTGAAATTAATTATAGTTGTACAGTCTAAACCGTCTTCAAGAGTTTATATTATTGTATCAGTTTACATGATAGTTACCGATTAATCCAAACAAATAGCGCTTCATAAAGGATACAATGATTATTAGATATCAACAGAAATAGTTGCATGAAATCTTAGAGTGCCTGCATCAGAAGATGCTTTTACTCTTTTTCTTCACCGTCTTGAAGAAGCTATAAACAAAAGGAATTCAGGCATGGTAATTTCAATTTGGATCCTGTCACTTCTGATGCCTGTTATATTGGCACAAAGCTCTACTATGCATCGGCACATGACATGTTCTACTTAATCATTTCCAATCTGTTTTTTCCTACAACTATTTCTAAAGATAAAATGGTAAGGAGAAGAGACAAAAACATACGAAGGTTCAAGATCGCGATGAATTATTGCTTCAGGTTTATGCTCATGTAAATAATTCATTCCCCTGTAAAACATGTTAGAATTATGTTAGCAAAACTACGACGTATTAGAAATAGAACAAACAAACCCACAATACAGTTTGGGTAGAAGAAATCTAGACCAAGGTCGATAAATTTTTTTCAGTTATATCCAATTCAAAGAAAAGAATTCGTCCAACACTAAATAGAATTTGAACTGATTAAAAACAAAATGTTTGAGCCAAAATGCAATCTATCTAATGTCATTCTTTGTAAGCAGAGATTCTCTTATGTGCAAATCTTTATGTGCACCTTCTATCTCATGTACACCTTCCATCAATCATGGGCATTTTTAGTTATTTTTTTGTTGAAATCACTATCCAAATTTTTGTTCCAGTAAGAAACTGCACTTTCATTATGAAAAATGAAATTCTTAGTGAAAGGATATATGAGGGAATATAAGAAACAAGCTCCAACAAAAATTTCAACCATAACTACAAAAAAGAACTTCAATCTAGAAGAACAAGACCAAGATCATAATTAGAAAAAGACTTTGTGACGACGCCCACAAGGAGACATTAAACCTAGCCACCTCACAAACCTCCTCACCTGATCTCTTGACCTCTCTAATGAAAAAGTGATCTCCTCTGAAATTCCAAGTAAATATATGTATATGTCATTATTCATGACGAAGCCATCTTAAGTAGCCATCACATCAAGATAATCTAATTTCAGAACTATGTGAAGACACACCTTAAATGCAAGGATCAATATGAGCTCTTGGCAACGTGAGTGATATGAAGTAATACTAGCACATACCGTCAACTTCTTCAAATTTGTTTTTTACTATAATAATTGATCAATTAAAGATTTTCCAGACCAAAAAAAACCTTTCAAACAAGTTTAAGGAGCATAAAACTGAATTGACCTAGCAATGTCAAGAGCAAACTTAACAACTGTTGCTAGCTTCAAGGAACCTTTACGTTCCAAGTATGCATGAAGGTCTCCCTGGAAAAAAAAAATTATAACAAAAAATAATTCAGTGATATATGAAATGTACAAGCATTGCCAAAATTCAATAAAATGTGGTATTGAGAGAGGGAGTATTAAAAATTTGGATCTGAGACACCAAGATGAGAAACCAAAACACTTCTTTCCTACTCAAATAGACCATCATATTCATTTATTCTTTCTCCTCATCCACTATACCGAGACCAATTTCAACGTTGACATCAACTTTTACATTATTGAAAGATTTCAACATATCAAGGCAACTGCTCCACTTGAATCTTACAACATGGTACTCTAAAGGAATGTTGCTCAGCAGATTTTCTAAGAAACAGTTTGAAAGAAAACATATTGTGCTAAACAAAATCATTAAGAATGTAAACAGATTACATTTTGATCATAACATTAATGTATTCACAAACTGAAACATGCAATCTTAAAGTTTTATGACAGCTATCTATTTCACCATGTTGATTTGTCACTTGAGCGTTTTAAATGACAAGGTTTGAAGGAATACGGTGATTTACTATTGCAAATTTCTCCAAAGAAGAATGTGGTCAAATTTCCTTCATGTTTTAAAGTTGTAAAATAGGACAGACCTGTGGCAAATACTCCATGACAATCATCATTGGACTACTTTGTGTTACAGCTCCCAAAAATTGGACAACGTTAGGATGCCGTATCTTTTGAAGTAAAGCAAGTTCATCCCTGAATGCCTTCCTGTAACATTAGAACTTTACTATAAAATAGATACCAAGAGGTTAAAGTTTCATTTCAATATCTGATGCAAAGGGGCACCATGAGATACTGTGAGGAACTAATGAGTCCACCTCCAATATTGATGAGTTAGTGGAAGTATGATAAACATAAGAAACAGAAACACTGAAGTCATAAAACCAAACTTACACTTTATCCTCATCAGTGAAAACTTCCTCTCCTAGTGTCTTCACAGCAACTTCAATTCCCCGCCATGATGCAATGCAGAAAGTTCCCTGTGTAATCAAATTTAAATGGATTCAGAGGACTGGCAAAAGTGAAGTCAATTGATTTCTTATTTCTTGATAAATACAAATTCACTACGTACATATCAGCAGGGTTCTGTATTAAGCAATAATTAGAATAAACTTGCTATATCCTTCAATTTTTGCTTTGAACTGTAAGAGATTTCATCAATATGCAGAAGCAAAAGTCAAACCACAAGTATGAGAATCGTAAGCTAGATAATATTGACATAGTTTTAATTGATATCCAAGCATGGAGGCATTCTAATCTTAGCAAGCGAAGACATTGCCACCGTGCTTAGGCCTGGAGTGAGAATGTAATCATTGTGTTATGCATGCTGGATTAGGAAGTGGTTGAAATTCTTTTATTCTTACTAAGTTCAGGCTCCCAAAGGATGAATCCAAAAATTGGCTGAAACTGTTTCAGATTTTCTGTTTCGCACATACCAATTTACAATCAAACAGCCAATTCATTTAGAGTTTTCTCAATCTTATCTAAACTATGGAATTTGCTATGATATCAATATACAAAAAAAAAAAAAAAAAAAAAAAAATTAGCAGAAATTTTAAAAATATGTATTAAAGAAATCCGATAATTTAGCGTGAATGCAAGGAGTAGGCAACAACTTACTTTTGTAATGTTCACACTCTTAGAAAAATCAAGCTCATTTGGATTGATCTCATATTCCGGAACTTCAAGAGCATTTTGCACAAGCATTGGAGCCATCTGGGATAATACAAGAGGGAATGTTCCCAGCAACTTGTAAGTACAATGAGAACATAGCAAGGTGAGAAGCACATAATGAATAAAAGCAACTACCTGTGCGAATTACAGTTTCTTACCGGTAGCCTAGCACCATGTTTCTCTAAGAGCTTGATCACGTCCTGATTCTTGTAATATATGGCATCTGCAAGAGGCTATTAAACACAAAATAAATTCTACAACTCTAAATTCTTCTACCATTCCCTTTTCTTAACCCTGAGTATTATATAGAAACAGAAAATGGAGATTAAGTACAAAGACTAACAAGATTTGAATAGACAGATGCATGAACTGTTAAAAATTACAATCCGTCAGTTTCTCAATAGAAAGGCTTGTCATGGCTTTAATCTCCGCCCCTCTTTGTATCGTTTGGGAAAAAAAAGAATCGTTTATTACAAGCATTTAACTTACGCCCTTTTGTATTTGCATTTGGAAGCAAGAAAAGTTGAATAAACTCAATATGCAAATCTCGAAATCTCAAAAAACATAGAAGCCATTTGAATCTAGTATTACCAGAAACAGAGAATCCCAAAACTCACCGTGCTGCCCCATCGGTCCTGAACGTCGACCTCCGCTCCTCTTTCGAGTAGTATCTCAACAATCTCCGGCCTGCCCTGACAAGCAGCAACATGCAAAGAGGTTCGGCCGTCAATGTCGCGAAAATTCACGTCGGCACCCGAATCCAGCAGCTCTCTAATCCCATCCGAGTCGCCATCATTCGACAGGTACATCAGCTTAATCCCAGGATCAATCGCGATCGAATCATCCAACTCCTCGGCAACCGCTGTCGAGCCTTGCCGTTCCGGCTGGAGCGACGACTGTTTGCCGAGTGTGAAACGAGCTCGTACATTAGAATCCATGAAGGCAGAGAAGAAACAAATTGGTACCACCTCAAAAAACACTACAGCAGACAAAATTGATATGCTACATTCCTCGAAAGCTCAGTTCGACAAAGGAATCGAATTCCTCTCCCCCTTTGTCACGGAACAAAGCTTTATGCGCAAATTTTAAAGATTCTGATGGATAATTAGAATAAAGAAAACAAAAATCCAGAAACATTTCGCTGGTGACACTGTTGAGATTGGGACTGCATCGCTTAAACGGCGACTTTGGACGATGAACAGCGAACTACGACTGAGTCAGGCCGTAAAAAGTAGAAATTTGCAGGAGTTTTAACAAGAATTCTGATGCTGCCATCACGTTTTCGTTCGATCGTATGCAACTTTCCTCAAAATTGTTTATAATTCACTAAATCGCGAATCGAACCTATCTATCTATATATATATATATATAACATAAACAGAGTAAACAGATCATGAAAACGTAATAATAGTTTATTTGAACTTAAAAGTCAAAAGGATACGCACCTCTTCGAATAGAGTCGAGTCTCTACCGTGTATTTAAATTCAAATACTAAACTAAAATCAGTTTATTGAAACAATCAGATCTTAAACCAACCATAATCCAAAGGTCCATACTTATCCACATAACTATTCAATTTTAGTTAACACACACACATATATATATATATAACTGTAAAATTATGAATTCATGTTATTATTTTTTTTTTTTAAATATCTATTTTTTTTTGTTCAATTTTTTATATTTAATAATACTTATTTATAATGTAACCAACCTGTTAAAACGTTATAAAAGATTATTCTAATAAGAAAATCGTGAATGGACTTTTGATCGATATTTTGACGAAAAACCATAAATGGGGTTTCCCCCAAAGCACCAAAGCTATCATTTTCACCCTTTTATGAAAAGGTGGGTCGTTTGGTTGCGTGAACCATTCATAAACTTTTGAAGTAAAATAGTACCCATTTGAGGCTGTTTTGTTGAACGATTCATGTAAAATAGTACTCACTTGCACCTTTGGATAAAGATGGCCATGACACATAGCATATAATACCTATAAAAGCTCATGTTTTAACTCGACCTCAGCTATGAGGCGGGATTGGAGTCAATATTGAAACAGCAGCCGCATCAGATTATGAACACAATAAAGAATAGACAGCTAAAACTTTTCTAGAATTGCCAGGTCGAGAATAGTTCGTATGGTTAGAGGGGAAATTCTCGGCCATTCGTTCTCTTAAAACCAACCTCAGAAAGCTTCAAACCTAAAATTCTAACCACTTGGTGTAATACACACAAGTCCTAGGCGAAATGATGCCATTTGGGGTGCAATGATTAATCCTTGGACAGACTCCACAAGGAGTAGAAGCCATAGCCCCTGTTTTGGGCTCCCCTTTAACTCCTTTAGCATAGCTCTTATAACAAATCTTCCCAACAGGAATAAAATCAAACTCCCCTGCGCCAGTGCTCTTCACCTCCATCACTTCATTGTCCAACACCAAAGCATTTACAATCTCTTCAATTTGCTCCCTAGACAAGTCCACTTTGGACGCTCCGCTCTTCTTGAATGAGTCCACGATCCCTTCAATTGTAGCCACCTTCATCTTCTGTATCATTCTAGCACAGAACCCTTTAAGAGTACTGATGTATTCTCTGTCGAGCTTTCCATCGCTGTACCAATTACCGCCGGTCAGTTCTTTCGATGGTTCGAAATCTTTTGACAGGTAGAATTTCTTCCCTTTGTTTTGATAGTGTTCAACTAGTTTAATCAGGCCTCTGCCTTGAAGGGCCTTGAGTGATTTAGTTACCACATTGTCAGGATACTTTGTTTCTCTTTTCATGTCCCCAATCCAAATCCCCATGCTTTGCTTGCTGCAAATCAGGTCATACAGCACTTTTTCATGCTCAATGAGAGCTCCTCCATGGCCATGAGCTGGTTCTGGCCTTTTTCTTTTGAGTGATGAAGGCCCTTGTGATCTGCTCATTCCTATTAACATTAAATGATATGTGCATAATGAGATTGATAAAAACAAAATGATGTGGAAACGTGAAGATTTGTTAGAGATGTGATTAAGGAAATTGAAAATGATGCTGAGCTGAGCTGAGAGAACAACTGTGCCTTGGAAACGGGATGACTGAATAAACAACAAAGGAGCACTTTATTCAACAATTCATATGCACAAAAAAAAAAGAAAAAAAGAAAAAAAAAAGAAGCATGCTGTTTCCAAAACTATAGAACTTGAGGAAAACAATTTCAAATCCATAAAGATTTTTGTTGAGAGTTCTTGATGATATGTGTCACTATGAACAATTATCCCAAAAAAATCATGAAAAAACCACGTTGAGTTTGGTCTGCAGTATAGGTAATGAACAATCACAATCACAATTTTTCTTCTTTCGCGTGCACCTAAAAGTGAGAAATTGAGAAGCGATCATATGTAAATTTAGCAGAACAAGCCAATCGCAGAGACGTTAAGAAAATGGTTGCTAGGAACTATCAGAAAAACCAAAAACAAGATGATATATATGCGCGTAAATCATTTATATATTCATAATGAGGAGTAAATAAAATAATCTAAGAATCGATATTCAAGCAATTTCACAGGGAAACCAGGAAAAATACCTGAATGTCTGCGACTTCAAATCAAATATCAGAACTACAAGATTTTAGAGACGATAATTGCAGAAACAGTGGCAACGCAAAAGCGATGGAGAAGCGCCCTAAAGGGCTAGGGTTTAAGCAATCTAGAGACAACCAACCCGAGAGGCGACGGAGAGAAGACGATGCGGGGAGAGGTGGGAAGGCGAGCGGCGGCGAGATTAGTTTTGATCGGCAAATCGATCCCGAGGGGGCGTTCGGTTTCTCTAAAACGTACAAGGGCGATGGAGTGAAGTCTAACGACTGACCGATGCCTTCGGGGTTTTAAGTTTCCTTGAGACCATTGAAAAAGGGGAAATTTATAAAAATGGCCCAAAATGTTTTCGACTTCTTAAAACGGGCACTTTTGACTCGGTTTCAAATTGTAACTGTCTAAGCCCCACCGCTAGCATATATTGTCTTTTTAAACTTCTCCTTCAAAGTTTTTTTTTATGGAAGTTTCTATACTCTTATAAGAAATATAGGTGACTCAACGTCTTTACTAGCACACTGCCCGGTCCGAAGTGCATCTTCCAAGTTAACACAGTTCGAAGTGTGAGTATTTATAGGTTACTTACTAAACTAGAATATTCATTCCATTTATTAGTACTATCTCGAATGATCATGCTCTCATTTGCCTTCATACACATGACCTACCAGCGAAGTTTATGTATGTACGTATGTGTATGTATGTATCTATATGTATGTATATATGTGTATGTATGTACATACGTACAACATATTGGAGGCGTATGATTTTATCATTTATTAAAGAAATGAACATAAAAATAAATTAAAGAAAGAAAGAAATAAGGAAAAGAATTAAAAAAAATAGAAATTTAGAAAATAAATAAATAAATTGAAAAAATTGAAAAAGTATTTTATACAGTCGTTGTCCAGCGTTCTACGACGATGTTGTCGTCGTTTCGAGGGTTTTTGTTTTTCCATTTCGGTGCGAAGGTCGCCTCCGTCGTCGTTTTGAGGTAACTTCATTCACCAGCTTCCAACGCCCTCTCTCTTTTCTTAATCCCTTTATGCGTTTTATTTCTTTTCCCCGCCATTTATATACGCTGCTCAATCTGCGTCTTTGCTTAGGGTTTTCCTTTCCCTTTCCATTCATTTCTTTCGCGGTATTCGATTCTATTCAACGCGCGCCAAAACCAAATTACCAATTACCAATTACCAATTACCAATCAATTCATTTTTTTCTTTACTGAACGAATGAGGAGCTTGAATGAATATCCAATTCCGAGCGCATTGCGTATCTGTAATTGTTATGAATTGCCGATTTTTGGGGCTAAACTTTCTTCGATGATGATGCTGATTTTGTGGGAATTCCCTTTTCCCCTTCTAATCCTAATTCCCAGACAGAGATGCTCAGGGATCTTAAAAGGAAATCCACTCTTGATTGGTTCTGTTTGCAGCGTTGTTTTAATTATTGGTCATGTTGACGTGATATTGTTATTTAGAATGACGATCAGTTCTCTGGCGCATTGATCCGTTCCTTAAGTGTTTGAACAGTATTCTAATGTAGCTCTATTAGTTTCGTTCAAGGATTGGTTCTGTGAGAGTAGAAAATCTGTTACTTCTTGATTGGTCATGTTTGTGCATGTTCCATTTAGTTTAGGTGAAGCTTCCTTGATATTGTTTATTAAGCTGATCAGGGCTCCAGCGCATTAACATGTTTAATGCATATTTGTACAAAATATGATCAAGCTGGGATTGTGGTTAGTCATTTCTGTATTTTTAATCATGTGGTATACTCAGTGTCATGTAAACTTGGAGATGTTGGACTTGAGTTAAATGGTTGGTTTTTTTTCTCTCATTTTGCTGTTCCGATCAGTGGGAGTGATGGAAGTGTCATTAATGGGTCCTTATGGGACCAATCCTGGACCAATTGAGAGCTCGGTTCTTTATGACCAAGAGAAGCACGTCTCCTCAGCAGTTTGGGATGGTCAGGTGCAGTTTATAATCCGATGAACTTTCTTATTTTCATCTGCATTTTTTGTTTCTCTGTTACAGTTCAAGTCTTAGTTTTCAATATTATAAATGATGGTTTGAACTAATGGGTGCGCCGTGCAGGAGCGTGGTGCTCTTAGGTGTCATGAGCACACTTCCAAGCTTGATCAGTGGACACTTACGGCCAGACAAATTGAACTAGTAGAGAGAGCTGGATTTGGGTACTTGAGATTGATTCCTGCAATCAGTCTGGATAACCCACTGATTTCTGCTTTGGTTGAGAGGTGGAGAAGAGAAACAAATACCTTCCACTTGAATGTTGGGGAGTTGACTG
Organism: Cucurbita pepo subsp. pepo; assembly: GCF_057944985.1. Classification (NCBI taxonomy): domain Eukaryota; kingdom Viridiplantae; phylum Streptophyta; class Magnoliopsida; order Cucurbitales; family Cucurbitaceae; genus Cucurbita; species Cucurbita pepo. The sequence goes on along the minus strand of NC_141802.1, from coordinate 18,640,157 downwards.
TAACTCTGAAAGATGTTGCTCTCTTACTGGGACTAGCAATTGATGGAGACCCTGTTATTGGTTTAACATATACAACCTGCCACTCTGTATGTGAGAGATATCTGGGCAGAGCCCCAGATCCTGGGTATACGAGTGGTGGAATGGTTAAGCTTAGTTGGTTGAAAGAGTTCTTTTCTCGGTGCCATGAAGATGCTCCAATGGAAATTATTGAACGGCATACACGTGCTTATCTTCTTTACCTCGTAGGCAGTACAATATTTTCCACCACAACTGGGAATAAAGTGCCTGTCATGTACCTTCCGTTATTTGAGAATTTTGACCACTGTGGGAAGTTTGCTTGGGGAGCAGCTGCATTAGCATTTTTGTACAGAGCTCTTGGAAATGCTTCCTTAAGGTCACAAAGTACCATCAGCGGTTGCTTAACCTTATTACAGGTTAATTATTGGTCCTTTTCTCTTTCCTATCCCCTATTTCATCATGTGATCCGTTTATCTTCTTTAGCTGCATTGTTATTTTTAATTGAACATCGGCTTTGTTTTTGTTTTACTTTCCAGTGCTGGAGTTACTTTCACCTTAATATTGGGCGCCCAAAGCTAAATCAAGATCCAATGCACAATCGCTTTCCATTTGTGCTTAGATGGAAGGGAAAACAAAGTGGTCCAACAGCAAATCGTGATGTAGTATTTTACCGCAAGGCTTTGGATTCCCTGAAACCTTGTGATGTAATCTCTATATTTTAATTTTTTCTCATCTAATTCTAGAACAGCGGAGCATTATTTGTAATACACCCGAGTGTGACCAGGTTTGTAATTGACTTTGTCCTATAGGTGGAGTGGCTACCTTATAAAAATATGGATAGTATGCTAATTCCAGAAGATATTAAAAGTTCTCTGTACCTTGGGAGGGCAAGGACAATGTTGATATGCTTTGATAAGGCAGAGAGGCATCTTCCTAACCGTTGCTTAAGGCAGTATGGTATTCCTCAGGCAATCCCAGAAGATGTACCACGGTGGGAGAGAAAGAGCCGGGGTGTTGATGGAGGAGTTGATCTGTCTGCAAAAATGGAAGTCGAGCTTAATGAATGGAGAGACCGTGGACGACAAATTGTTGATTGTGATGAGAGTATAGATGAGAATGAATACATACAATGGTACCTGAAAATTACTCGTAGGTTTGTTGGGAGGCCCATATCTCTCTCATCTGAGTTTCAGAGGACGGTAAGGCCATAATTCTTAGATTATTATGCAAATTGAATCTGTTTTTTAGTTTTAATCTTTTTAAGTTTTAACAGAATGCTGGTTTGAGGGACATCGCACACATAGCAGATACATTCCCAACCAAAGGGTTGGATCAGCAACAAATTGATTTGATTTCAAGGATAAGATGCATTGCTCATGATTGCTTAAGAGATCAAGTTGGAGGTCCAATTATTTTGTCCTCCACCCCCCAAATTGAACTTGGGAAACGAGTCAGGGGAAAAGAGAGAGTCAGAAGGAGAGGTATAGGAAAACGTGTAAGGAAGGAGGAACAATTGCAATACAATGCAGTTAGTGAGGATGATCAATCTCATTTTTGCGAATCTGCCATTGAGGTTGGTCAACTACAGCTCCATCACATGAACAGAGAGATGGAGCATCCAGAGTTATGTTCTGTTGATGTGGAGGTGGATCATTTACCGCTTATTCATGAAGTTGATGAGGATGAAAACATGCAGTTGTGTCGAGCCAATATAGGGGTTGACCATCCTGGCATGATCCATAATGCTGCTGGGGGAAATATGGCTGAGTTAAGCCATGCTGGTATTAAACTTGATGAAGCAGAGCTGTGTGACACGCCTAAGGATGTCGATGACCTACATTTATCTGATACAATCAATGAAGTTACAGATGCCCAGATTTGTAGTGCAATGGATACTGTTGATAGACAGCATTTCCCTACATCTGAGGAAGCCAAGGACTCACAGCTTTATCATTTAACTGAGGAAGTTAACATGCCAAAGTTCCCCGACACAGCTAACAAGGTTGATAATTCAGAGCTTTGCCATGGCTCTTTTAAGAGCTCTCCGCAGACCGGTGAACTACCTGCTGATATTGTTTCAGAGACATCTTTTGTGCCTCATGAGGCTATGGTGCAGAAAGGGAATAACAGTGTTTATATAAAACAGAGGTATTATTATTTTGACAAGCTTTGGTCTGTGAAAATTGCCGCCCTAGTAATGCTGGTTGACTTTGTGATGCAATTGTTGTGTATTCAAGTTCTTTCCTTTCTGTCAAGGTTAAAACGGCTTTCACTTTCTTTTTTGACAGATGAATGTGCGGCCCAAGGCTAATGCATAAATTTCACGCTGGATGATAGGCTTAGTCATTTGAAGCTGTTGGATATAATTTTTTTATACTGATAGGTTAAAATATTTTGGTTTGCTCCATTAATCATATTTCATGAGTGACTTAATCTTCATTTTACTTTTTATTTTTTAAAGTTTGGTTTCATGATGAAATACATTCCTTGAATTGATTTCAAGTTTTCCCTTGTTACAGAGCAGACCTTGGAAGTATTTGAAACAAGTAGGGTAGCCCAAAAAAAGGAAACAATCGTTTGCTACGACTGCCGGTGAGGAAATTTTTTTCCTGAAGAATCCCCAATAATTTGCATCTTATAGTCACTGTTGCTTGAAGTTGTTTTCTGCTCATGTTGAATATTTTCTATACTGTGTTTGGGTCGGTCTGAAGTACTGCAGTAAACAGATGGACCCGTTGATATGTCAGTTTCTGCTCAATTTTTTCTGTTCATTTCTGGAGTGTTTGATTCCCTTTGTTGGATACTAATAGTTCACCACCAAATATATGGATAGCTTCAAAAGTTTCCTATTTGATTCTTCTGTTTTTATCATCTTTGTCACTTCAGACCAGAAAAAAAGTTAGGGCCAAAGGGACCCATAAATCTGATTGCTGGACTCTCGGGGTCTTAGTTTTTTTTCTTGGTCAGATTTTTAATCACCCTGAATTAGTCTTGCATTTGTTGGAGGCAATTTCTTTCCAAAAGACCAATCATCCTTTTCTATATCTTGTTTTCTAGGTAGTCCTTTCACTTCAAAAAATGATCCGAATCCACGTCTTGTAGAGAGTATGGCCGAATTCTGCATAATTCCTTTTTTCAAACTTAGGTACTTTGGAACGTAATGTTGACTTTAAACGATGTGCAAGAGTCGCCCACTATTCCAAGTAAATTGAATAAACAAGTTTTTTTTAGTTCAATGTCAGCTCTAGGTGGGGTTCGAACATGGTGTTTGCCTAAATCGGTTGAGCTATGCTAATGTTGGTAATTGAGTATCGACCATTTTATTGCTCATGTTTGATAAAATATTGTTCAAACTCAGGCCTTGAATTCAGGGATTCATTAGTTTAACATATCTTTACTGAGCTGCATGAAATTTGAACTGCAGCTTTTGATTTTTATATAAATGACCATGATTTTCTGTGATGGTTTAGGCTTTCTTTTTGTTGGATTTGGGACTTGAAGTTAAAGAGACAAAAATCACAATTAACAACTTTTGTGAGGGTAAAGTTCCAATGTGTTGGATGCTACCCAACCCATTGTATGGTGAATTCAAGTGTGGCCGATTGAAGCAATGACCAGCAAAAGAAATGAAAACAAGGCGTCTTCCTTGATTACTGTGGCAAAGTTCTTAATGCTCTGTTTCTTGGAACTACAATCAAATTAATCATGTATTTGTTTATTAATTGTTTACACTAATTGTATGATCATTTTTGGTTGATTAATAAGATCATAATAATATTCACTAGCTTCTTCAATTCTTTTTGTAATAGATAAAGATTATTTAAAAGCTATTAGGGAGTTTGACCATTGATTAGTTTAAGAGCTCTGTTTTTTTGATCTGATAAAAGAAACAAAAACAAAATGATGTGTGTCCAAAAAGCTGAAACATATGCTCTCTTCACTTGTAAATTCCCAATCGAAGTAAATGTCTCAAAAATACTATAATTACCACTGCCCCACAAATCACTTCAGTCACATCTTACCCTCCCCTACGCTCTCTCTTATCCTAAGACCCCCCACCCCAAACAAACAAGGCCTCTTCAGCTGACCACAGTCCCGTAAAACCACTCCACAAACACAATGTACTGTTTCTTTGTTCTTCTTCTTCCTCTGTTTTCCCCCATTTTTGCCAACAAAGTTGCTCCCAATTCCATGCTTCCCTTTGAAGCTGAGACTCTTTTCAAGATCATGGAGTCCATGTCCTCTGACCAAAACTGGAGGGTCTCTTATCCCAACCCTTGTCAACCTGGCTCCTCTTGGCCTGGTTTGGAGTGCAAAGCAGCTCCCACTAACCTCGCCCTGCTTCATGTCTCCAGGCTTGACTTTGGAACCTCCCCAAACCCCACTTGTAAACCTACTGCCACTTTCCCTTCATTGATATTTGATCTCCCTCACCTTCAGTCTGCCTTCTTTTTCAATTGCTTCACTCACACCAACACCAACCTCTCTGTTTCCCCCACAGCCTTCACAAATTCCTCCTTGCAACAGCTGAGCCTCCGATTGAATCCTGCCTTGACTGGTCCGATCCCGACTCGACTTTCTTCCCTCAAGTCCTTGAAGATCCTCACATTGTCTCAAAACTGTCTTTTTGGCTCAATCCCACCGGAGATCTTCGGCTTGGTGTCGTTGGTGCACCTTGACTTCAGCTACAATTTGCTCACAGGCAGCATACCAATCCAGTTGGGTAACCTCACAAGCCTTGAAGGGCTGGACTTGAGCTACAATTCACTCACTGGACCAATCCCAACCACAATTGGGCAACTGGGTCAGCTTCAGAAACTTGACTTGAGCTCCAATTCACTCACAGACACCATCCCTGATAGCATTGAGAAGCTGAGTTCATTGGTGTTTTTGGCTTTGAGTAGCAACCAATTTGGTGGGCACTTACCAAAAGGATTAGGAAAGCTGCAGAACTTGCAGTACTTCATCATGGATGACAATCCAATGCAAATTCCTCTGCCGTTGGTATTCAGTAAACTAGTGAAACTGCAAGAACTCAGGCTTGCAAGTTCTGGCTATTCTGGCAACATCCCACCAAGCTTCTCACAGCTTAAAAACTTGACCACTTTATCATTGCAAAACAACCACTTAACCGGCCAAATCCCAGCTGAATTCAGTGGCCTATCTCGCATTTATCACCTGAATCTCAGCAGAAACTCCCTCAGTGGCACTGTGCCTTTCAGCTCAAGTTTCTTGAAGAGATTGGGCAAAAACATGGATCTCAGTGGAAATCCAGGCCTTTGCGTTAGCCCTTCTCAAGCCACTGTCCAAAAATTTGGTGTCAATGTCTGTGGAACCAATCAGGAAGATGGCTCGTTGATCCAACCAATGAACCAATCTCCAGCTAAACCAAGCTTATGTAATCCATTTGCTTTTGTTACTTGTTTGTTCTTGTTTAAATTGATTCGGCATGTATAAACTCGAGTTGAAATGTCGTGTTTAAGGTTTAGTTATTGATATATATTAAATTTACAGTAACCCATCGAATTAAGCAACGAGTTCTAACGGCTTCTAAACTTAGTTGACCGACGTTGGGACATAACCAAGAACTCAAGATCCAAATTCAAAATGGGGTCAAAGTCAAAGTTGGAGGATCCAAAGGACAGTGTGAAAAGGAGTCTTTGGAGTGGATTAAGTTGATCAAAATTCCACCATAAAGTTAGTGTTGGTTTCAAAACGACATGTCGCTCTCAGTGATGGTTCCACACGCTTGTGCAAATTTCGACAGTCTGTGTGACATTTCTTTGAATTCCTTAAAGGCTGGAGCTCTCCCAAATAAGGCATCAAATTTAGTGTTATACGACATCGTATTTATAGTAAGCCTCGAGAGTATGACTTATAAGTCTAACATGAATGGGACGTTTTTCTCGATGTTCAAAGCCATATGTTCTTTTCATAGTACTTGAAGTTCATCACGTCTTTGCATCTTTTCGATGAGAAAATGCTATTCTTCTGACATTTTCTCGAAAATCCTATAAATGTCACCTGATTGAAGAATTCATAGCTCCCATTGCACTCATTGACTTCACCGACCATCATAATTCTCAGTTCATAGTATTATAGCTCACTTCACCGTCGTAGCTCCAGTTAATTTTTTACCCTCTTCCCTCGAACTCGGAGGTTTAAACTGAGAGGCTACCGAGACTAGGATCATAATATAACCTTTTAAAATTACATGAAAAGGGAATACAAAAAATTACAAAAAAAAGCAACAAAGTGGGGCTTGGTTGGACAGAAACAGTAGCAGTTGATGAAACAAGACGTTCAGAAAGAAAACTGAGTCCAAAAAAGGACACTTGAACATTGTAAGAGAGCTGGAAAGCACCTACCAAACTCAAAACAAGTTTTACTTTTAACATTTTACCATACACTGTTAAAATATATATATATATATATAGTACCACACATATTCCACTACTCTCCTCTGTAGTTTTTACTTTCTGAAACTTTTACCCTCTTTTCACCAGAATTTTCTTTTACTTTTTACCTCATTTCACTACAAAATCCATCCATTGAATTGAATTATGTTTGTATTGGCTATGAAGGAACAAATGTCCTTGAGAAAGTGTAACAAAACAAGCTCATTATTATTCGATTTGACCCGTTATATATAGTTGTCAACCTCAACTAGGGAGATGTTTACAAACTCGTGTAAAAATGTTTTGTTCTTCTCTCCAACCAATATGAGATCTCATAACCTACATTTTTGAAGGCTAGCATTCTTACTGGCACCCTGTTCGGTATTTGGCTCTGATACCATTTGTAACAGCCAAAGGCCATTATTAGTAGATATAGTATGCTTTTACCCGTTACGTGCCACTTTCAAGCTCACAATTTTAAAACGCGTTTAAGGTTTCCATACTTTTAGAACGAATGTTTTGTTCTTTTTTCGAAGCGGGAAACAAACAAACCCCTGAAAATAAGGTTTAAAAAGGGCCATTCATGATCCTATGCATCCCCACACTGAAACCCCTAGAGAGGGAAAAAGCAAAAGTAAATGCAGTTTTGCCTTGCATCACTCAGCCTATCCATTATTAGCCCATTCATGGATGAGAGCTAGAGGAATAGAAAGGTTTATGAATGAACAACACAGAAACCCCACGTGGGAAACCAGTTAAAGTGTTCGTTATTTTCGAGATATGTCCCGAGAGTTAAAATATATGTCTTAGAGTTGAGTTCGAGAAATCTTTTAGACCAACTCAAAATTTGGATTGATTGAGTTAGTGACACGAACAACCTAGATAGAGTTTACGAATTGAGTTATCGAGTTGCTCTCGACCAAAACGTTAGAATTAATGTGAATCTCCTAACTTGACACGACTATTAATCTGCGTCTGGTTATGAAAACTACCTTGTAACGAAATATTTCAGTGAATAGTTGATCATAGTATGCAGCACAATGCTCTCGTACCTAATACATCGTGCACTATCAAAAACGCCTTAATATTCACTTTCAAAAATTAACCAAATTAAGGAATAACCGTCGTAATAACAAATTTTTACTCTATAGTTTGGAAACATTTATCTAATTGAAATTTTAATTTTTAAAATTGTGGAATTTCAAATCGTACTCGACCGAGTCCAAAATTCACCATTCCAGTTTCTCTCACTCATGGCTTCCAAATTCCGCATCAACCAGCTCCGAGCTTTAAGCTCCACCGTTTTCCATGGCATCGGAGATTGCCATTATTATTATCTGCATGCAAATCGATCTCTGCAAACTCTGTACCATTTCAGGCACTTCTCTGATGCGTCGTCTCCGCCGCTATCTCCCGCCGCTTCTTCATCTGCACCGCCTCAAAATGCAGAGCTCCAAAGCACGAATCGACCTGAGGGCATAGTAAGAAATGCTTCTGCTACCTCGTCTGTGAATCAATTCGAGCTTGCCAAATTCTCCGCCATTGCCGACACCTGGTAATCGTCGAATTCTCTAAAAAATATGCATTGTTTAGATGGTTTCTTTTTGTTGAATTATTTTCGTTGTTTAGTTGGGATGGTTTCGGAGGAAATTAGGGTTTGATGATTTGGAAATTTGAAAGTATTTAGTGTCTCACTGGGGTTCAATTCTTATTGCGAATGTACGGTGTATGATATTTCGACGGTTGGAGATTTTTGAGGCTGCTCTCCATTTTCCTGGAAATCAATCCTTTGTTACTTGGTTAGATTCTTTTACACTTACACTTACAACTACTGGGTATCATTTTGTGTGGAGTACTTTTTTCTTTTCCTACTGGGTATCATTTTGTGTGGGCGCTCGCACGCTTTAAGGGCAGTTTCAGGAGTTAGAAAATAACGCTTATTAAGTCTTGCATCTTGAGCTTTTTGACCTTTTTGACCACACACACACACACACACACGTATCTGTGCAATGAAACTTTCACAATATTTTTAATCACTGCATAACGAATCGAAATGCTTGAAGGTTCTATATTAATGGCATGTATAACCTTTATTGATACTTATTCAAAAGTTAACCAATTCACGTTAAGCTTTTGCTCTGCGAATGTATTCATGCAAGTGTCTGAGAACGGAGTTTTGATGGTTGTTCGAGATCATCATTTAATTTGATATGATCTCGATTGCATATGCTTTTTGGATCATATCTTGGTCGCACATGCTTTTGATAGATAGTGTTTCTCTCTGTCTTTGGTTTGGAGAAGTAAGAAAGAGTATTCAACCGTCATTTTGTTTGTATAGTGCTATATGTAAAGTATCTCATTCGTTTCTTCATCAAAAAAGTATCTAATGTGCTGGGTAACTTTCGAATTCTCTATGTCCCTAATATCATCCTTGTCTTGCTATCATTTTTGTTCTTGCTCAATTCTCTTTGAATATATTTCATTCTAGAACTTAGTTCATGCCATAATAAGCATTAAAGCACTCGGTCACTTTGTGAAGACTGAAGCTGTGATTTTTAGGTGGGACTCTGAAGGGCCATTTAAGCCATTACATGCGCTGAATCCTGCAAGAGTCTCGTTCATCAGATCCACTCTTTGCCGGCATTTCAGGTACTTCTCTGGTTTATTTTCAACGGCAACTAAACCCCCCGCCCCCCACTTTTATTCTGGATCTTCCAAGCACATTTGATGAATGTTGGTTCAGTAACTATCATGATGGCTGGCTACTGACTTTAAATTAGCTCTTTTGGGTTTTTACCCAAACCATGTAGATTTGGAACCTTTTTAGTTATTTTTAGGACAAACCACCACCACCATTCTATAGCAGGATAAATGATAATTTTAATTAAGAACAACACAATGCATGGATAGCAATGTATTCTTCCTAGACCAAGGTCAACTGCATAAAAATTGGGTCCATGCAAATTCATTCTATATCTGTTTTATATTAGTTAGTAGTATTCAAAACCTGATTGCTTATTGATGGTTCTGGTTCTTTCAGTTGTGCTGAAAATATGAAACTGAGATTCTCCCTAGAATTTTAGTAAAATTATATGTATAGAATGGTATCAGACATGATATGCTTTTAATATCTAGCATGTTTTTGGTTCCTGAAATATAAAGTTTACAATTCAGTGCAAATACTTGTGAATTTGATTTTTCTTCACCTCATACTGTTCCAGGAATTCTGAATCTCTGATTGGTTAAATTTGTTGCAGGAGGGACCCTTGTTCTATTAGGCCTTTTGAAGGACTGAAAATTATTGACGTTGGTTGTGGTGGTGGAATTCTCTCTGAGGTCTCTAGTTTTCTTTTGGTCTTGCTGTATTCTTATTACAAGTCCAGTACAACATGGATGTTTTTTTTTCCTTCATAGATACCATTTGTCTAGTCCCGGAGTTTGGGGTTTTCCAAATTCATTTCCCCAATTTATATCTGTTAACTAAAGCAATAATTCTTAAATCTATTCTTTGGAAATGAGTCGATAATTATTAATAATAGATTTACAAGTTGTCAACTTATTAGTACAAAAGCCACACAATTTCTCTGTCAGCGTATGTCATCTTTGTACTTTAGAAGTCCTTACCCCCACAACCCCAACCCCCCCCCCCCCCCCCCCCCCCCCCCCCCCCCCCCTCCTCCTCCTCTTTTGGTCAAATATAAAGACAAAATTGAAGTATGACATTCAATTGAGGTTAGAGGAGAGCAAAGACCACCCATGTGTGCTGTAAAATAATATTCTCCCTCAATACAAACTTTTCTGAAGCTCCAGTCCTGTGGCTGGTAGCTGAGCTGTCCTGTCCCATATTGTCAAAAGAAATAAGATCAGTCCAAATTAGAGTTAAAAAACTGAGCCGTTCACTAATTTGTAGGCTTAAAACCATACTCTTTAGTGCCATCCTGCTCTCTTAGGTTAAATTATTTTTCTTGGTATGTGTTAACTTTTGGAAGATGTTCTTGATCCCATGTTCAATATCTTTCTTTTTCTGTTATTTTAGCCTTTAGCTCGAATGGGAGCAACTGTGACAGGAATTGACGCTGTGGATAAAAATATCAAGATTGCCCGTGTGCATGCGGTATGGTTATTATTCTTGAAGTCAAACAAATTGTTTATTTGGCAAGATCTATGTAGAATTTAACTTGTTGGTCTCTGGACATACTTGTATGTGCAGAACCTGGATCCTGTGACATCAACAATTGAATATTGTTGTACCACAGCTGGTACGTACAAAAACTTGATTTTCTCATCATGACCTCTTTCCTGCACTATCAAACCTCTGTTATTTTTATATCTATTATGTGTTTGAACTTCAGATGAGTTTGCCATGTTGTATAATTGAAAAATCTAGCAAAATTACCTTCAACTCCCTTTGAGAGTGCTATAAAAGATACCAGATTCCTATCTTTTGGTTGACTACCTCCAACCTACTTGTTCTCTTCCAAAGGCATTACACCTTCTTCTAAGTAAGAGAGAGAGAGAGAGAGAGAGAGTTGTGTTACACTATTCTTATGACGGAAAAAGAGTGTACCATGCTGTTCTTATGGATACACGTATCTTCCACCTCTATTGTTTATCCTTGTATGCTCAAATTATTTGTTTCACTTAAATCACTTTAATGTTTAATTGAGAAATCCTATGCTTGTTTATCATTGAATATTGAATATTCTACAATACCACTTTGTCACAGAAAAGCTGGTAGAGCAGCAAAAAGAGTTTGATGCCGTCATCGCTTCGGAGGTTTGCTTGCACTCTCACTCAACATGTGGAAAATTGACTAGACATTATTTATCAAAATTTCTTCATAAACCTGGTTTCAAAATGCAACATAAGGCGAGCTGTACCCCTTTTGGGGGCACTCCTTTTATTTGTTAGCCTGATCATACCCTTAGACTGCAATTAACTGTTAGATACATATCCAAGCTCTTCTAAGCAAAACCTTTCAATAGGTAATTGAGCATGTGGCAGATCCTGCAGGATTTTGCCAGTCCTTGGCAGCATTGACAGTGCCAAATGGAGCTACAGTTGTTTCTACAATTAATCGTTCTATGAGGTCATTCGCAACTGCCATTGTTGCAGCAGAATACATTCTTCGTTGGGTATACTATTATCAACTTTCTTTTTTTCTAATCTAATTTCTCTTGAGACGACACAGCTACTTTTATTATATTTTCTTATACTTACAGCTTCCTAGAGGTACGCATCAATGGTCAAGCTTACTTACCCCTGAAGAATTGGTTCTGATATTACAACGCGCCTCTATTTCAGTAAGACTAATGCTTAAATATTCATATGTTTATGTTCTTACTAATTCTTTCTCCAACATGCACTGTTTTCTATGTTCAAACACCCAATTCATGTATGATTGTTTTTTCCCTTAGGTGGAGGAGATAGCCGGATTTGTGTATAATCCCTTAACCGGCCAATGGTCCCTTTCAGATGATACCAGTGTAAATTACATCGCATTTGGTACAAAAGTCAGCCAGAAGACAGACTGACGAAGGTGTAATCTTAGTTCTCACGCAATAGGTATTATTTCTGTCGCTAAATTAATTTTGCCCTGAAAACTGAATGGTTACTCTCAATCAGCTTCCCTCTAAACATTCCATAAAGCTTCTTTTTCTTTGTGGCAATAAGACCTTTCAATCTCGTATAACATAAACCAAATTTGTTTGAGGTTTATGATCTTGGCAGACTCCTCATTTTGAGCGCAAAAGGGAAGAAAAAATTGTTGTGAATTGCATTTGGTTGTGAATATTTTCCTTGGCATGGATATCGAGTACTGGATGGGAGCTGGGGTTGCAATTTTTTATTATGATTCCCTGTCTATGCATTGTCTTGATATATATATATATATACGGTCCTATTATTTTCTTTGTCGTTCAGAATTCATAATAGATGTTTTACATCATCATCGACCTTTTTGAGCCTCCCAAGACAGGGAACTCTTTCCAGAAGATACCAGAAGATAGCTCCTCGGGCTTCGGACAGTACATTACAAAGATTGGTTAATTTCACTCCCTATCTCCTCTTAATATTAATATATTTTCAACATCTTTTTTTACTCTATTAAAAAAAATTAATTAATTTTGTGACTTCAATTATAATATTTAAGCTAAATAATATGTGGGAGATATTTTTAATTATTAAAGACCATATTGAAATATTAAAATTAGATTATACCGAGAAATGAAAACTGTAAGATAACTATTTTTTTTTTTTAAAGTAATAAATAAATAAATAATTACCCACGGGATGGGGAAGGAGTCCTCACCCCGTGAACATCTCTAATCATACGACAATATATATATATTTGTATTTGATAAGAATATAATTAAAAATGAAAATAGACGGGAATAATAATAATAAAACAAAAACTTTACATGTTTTAATCTTTTTGATAAACTATCTATGCCTTGGGAATAATTTTGAAAATTTGTTAGAAATGATTGTCGATATTGATATTACTAATATTCCTCAATTATGTGACAACATTGAGATTATATTTTGATCCAAGTTATTATCCAAAAGTTACGTGTTTGAGTTGCTTGTATCCCAACCAAAAATTCTTTGTATTTTATCCCAAGCTTCATTATTTCTTATTCTATCCATTTTATACATAAATGACTTCATATTTTTTCTGGAAATATAAATAATTCTAAAAACGACCGACAAAAGTACACGTGGCATGGGCTTACAGTTATCCGATTAGTTGCAAAGAACTTTCTGACATCTTTAAAATGCGAGCCAAAGGAGGACGACGAAGTTTGTTCGCGAAAGAGACCAAAAGGATTTTACAGAATCAGAGAAGCTACGAACTTTTGAAGGCTCGTTGGATTACTTGCCTTCTTGTTCAGCTGTGATCCTCACTCGTTTAGATTCCCAATTCCGTCGATCGGGAACGGAAACAGATGTCCTCCGACATGGAATCGTCGTCGGCGATCGTTGCTCGTAGTCGCTTGGCCATTCTGGCTGCGCATCTGAGCGCTGCTGCCACCTTGGAACCGTCGGAGATGGCTTCGTCCCTCGTGGCTCATTGCGTGTCAGCTCGGACTACGGTTCCGCCGCCTGAAATGTTGAAGGGTTCTTTGACGGTCGTTGATGAGAGGACTGGGAAGAGGTACCAGATCCAGATATCTGAACATGGCACAATAAAGGCCAATGACTTGAAGAAGGTACATCAATTGAATCGGTTTATTCATTTGGATGTGTTCGATGACGTTCTTGTTGTGTTCTTATCAATCTTGAAATCTTCGTGGTGTTAATAATTGTAGGCACCAGTTTTAGTCTAATGAACTTGCTCGTAATGCTTGCAGATAACTACAGGACCAAATGACAAGGGGCTTAAGCTGTATGATCCCGGCTATCTCAACACTGCTCCGGTTCGGTCATCGATCAGTTATATCGATGGCGACGAGGGAATTCTTAGGTACAGAGGCTACCCGATCGAGGAACTGGCCGAGAGTAGTACCTTTGTGGAAGTTGCATACCTCTTGAGTAAGTCCTAGAGGAGCTATCATAATATCAATTTTGTTGGTCTGAAATCATTGATATAATGTTTGGTTTGTTTCAGTGTATGGGAATTTGCCTTCTCAGAGTCAGTTGGAAGACTGGGAATTTACTATTTCTCAGCATTCGGCCGTACCACAGGGACTTTTGGTACGATCCGGTCGTCGTATCGACTTTTCCTGCCCATATTTCTTTATATAAATTTCAATGTCTGAATGACTTCTTATTGATAGAGTTGAATCTCTGTCTATCTCAATAGGATATCATTCAATCAATGCCTCATGATGCACATCCCATGGGTGTTCTTGTTAGTGCAATGAGCGCGCTATCTATCTTTCATCCAGATGCCAACCCTGCCCTTAGAGTGAGTTCGTTTTTCCTGGTTCTCAGTTGTTTATTGCATATTTATGTTAGAGGGTGGAGCCTGAAATTTTCATAACTTGTTATTTATATGGAAAAAAGGGAAGTTTATTGGCTCTCTCCTTTCCCTTCTAGAAGTTGGTGTGAGATCCCACATTGGTTGGAGAGGGAACGAAGCATCCCTTATAAGGGTGTGGAAACCTCTCCCTAATAGACGCGTTTTAAAACCTTGAGGGGAAGCCCTTGAAGGGAATGCCCAAAGAGGACAATATCTACTAGTGGTGGGCTTGAGCTGTTACAAATGGTATCAGAGCCAGACATCGGGCGGTGTGCCAGCGAGGATGCTGGGCCCCAAGGGGGTGGATTGTGAGATTCTACATTGGTTGGAGAGGAGAACGAAACATTCCTTTTAAGTGTATGTAAATCTCCCCCTAATAAACACGTTTTAAAACCTTGAAGGGAATGTCCAAAGAGGACATGTGTGGAAACCTCCCCCTAATAGATACGTTTTAAAACTTTGAAGAGAATGTCCAAAGAGAACAATATCTGCTAGCGGTGGGCTTGAGCTGTTACAGTTGGGTTCCAACAAGGAATGAATGGGAAACCATATGTTCCCTGTGGCTTTTCTAGAAAAGATTGTTAGGGCATACTATGGTCAAAGTTCATACTACCTTCACTATCTTTTGATGCAGCAGATTAAAATGGCCATGAGTGGATGGGAAATCCATTCCAAAAAGGGGAAAAACCTTCATTGACAGAAAATTCACATATTCGTCAGTCAAAAGTCCCATTTATAACCTAAGTTTGGCCTTTTATAACATTACAATATGTCGTCTATTCTCCCTTCAATCAAATATGAACATTACGCCAGGAGTTTTATGAAAAAAGCCAAAGCCTCTTATCAGATTTCAACCGATGACTTGCACCTTACCATGGCGCTACTCTACCACAGAGTTAAATAGACATTTAATTCATTCTCTGAATAAGCCACGAGCCACGATGTCATTGTTACTATGTGTATCTATCTTTGTAGGCTTGTGATTAATGTGGAAGGACTTTTGTATTTAGTTGTGCATCATTGTTTTGTTGTAGGGACAAGATCTTTACAAGTCTAAGCAAGTGAGAGACAAACAAATAGCACGAGTTATAGGGAAGGTATGCTTTCTATGACCATTTTATCAGCTAAGATAATTTTATTAGCGTTTCGGTTATGATCGTGTTAATTTTTTTTTGGTTTGCTTGCCAATTTAATTTTGTATTGAGTGGTATTTTCTCTGAATTTATAGGCTCCCACCATTGCAGCAGCAGCTTATCTTAGACTGGCTGGAAGACCTCCAGTTCTTCCTTCCAGCAACCTTTCTTATTCGGAGAATTTTCTGTACATGCTTGATTCTTTGTAAGTTGCCTACATATCTTTTGCTTTCAATAATATACGAAGACAGATTTTATTTTCTATTTGAAATATGCTAACACTTGCGTTAGGTTTATAGCATTGTTCTTACCATCATATTCCAAGAGAATATATGAACTGAATTTGGGAATTGAATTATCTATTCAGGGGTAATACGTCTTATAAACCGAACCCTCGGCTAGCTCGAGTCATAGACATTCTATTCATCCTTCATGCAGAACATGAAATGAACTGCTCTACATCTGCTGCTCGTCATCTAGCATCAAGGTAGACAGCTTCTACCACCAATAACATTTAATTAGTGCATAGTCTGATTCTTGCTCTTTTTGGCTTTTCAGTGGTGTTGATGTGTTCACTGCTCTTTCTGGAGCTGTCGGAGCACTGTATGGCCCTCTTCATGGTGGGGCCAATGAGGTAGAGAGAATTTTTATGACATTCTGGATTACTTTTGGTTTATTTCTTCTTTAGTTTTCCTGATCCTTGTAGGGTGTGCTTAAAGTTGTTTCCTTTTTTACCTGATTGTAGGCTGTGCTTAAAATGCTGAGTGAGATTGGAACTGTTGAGAACATTCCAGGATTCATCGAGGGTGTTAAAAACAGGTAATTGCCACTTTGATCTCTTAATGAAGTGTGAAAGGACTGGTGTAAAGTGGTTATATTGCTCACATTACTTAGTTCTCCAGGAAAAGGAAGATGTCAGGCTTTGGGCATAGGGTGTACAAGAACTATGATCCTAGAGCTAAGGTCATAAGAAAACTTGCGGAAGAAGTATTTTCCATTGTCGGTCGGGACCCTCTCATCGAGGTATTTGTCTCGGAACTGTTATGTTTCCATGTGAAAATGCAATCGGTTTACAATTCCTCTAACAACGTTCCTCATGCCATATAGGTGGCTGTTGCTCTGGAGAAGACTGCTCTTTCAGATGAGTATTTTGTGAAGAGGAAGTTATATCCAAATGTTGACTTTTACTCTGGATTAATATATAGGTAGGAAGGTGGATATCTTAGTTTTCTAATGAAGAGATGTGAGAGTCGATAACTGATGATGTGTTTGATCACAGGGCTATGGGATTTCCACCTGAGTTTTTCACAGTGCTGTTTGCAATCCCTCGAATGGCTGGATACTTAGCACATTGGCGAGAATCCCTGGATGATCCTGACACTAAGATAATTAGACCCCAGCAGGTTAGCTCCCTTCTTACCGATCCCGGGAATCGAGACATCTGTCCTAAGTTGGCTAAAAGTCGACTTCGTAAACTAAAGATCGGTCTGATTTCCTTCGCATAATGCATACAATCACAATTAGTTCTGTTAACCTTATTCTTGGTGCATTCATGAAACTCAGGTCTACACCGGGGAATGGCTGCGTCATTATATTCCACCCAAAGAACGTCTCCTACCAGCCAAAGCAGACAGGCTCGCTCAGGTTTCGGTTTCGAACGCGTCCAAGCGACGACTGTCTGGATCAGGGATCTAGGCTATTTGGAGAGAATAAAACGATGCAAGATTCGCAAGGAAAACAAAACTTGTTGGTTGGTCCAAGCACTGCCTGAATCTGATGAACAATGTTGGATAGTAGAATGTTAGAGATATAGAAGACAGATATTTCACAAAGAATAAGTTTCTTGTTTTACTGGGATGGTGCAATTGTTGTAACTTCCACTTCCAGCAGTTTGGAAGAACTTCTGTTGTACCCTTATTATATTCTTCCTCATTGTAAGATGAAAAAATGGGTTCTAAAAGCTCATATCCAAACCTCTCTTCTCATACCCTTAACATTCTTCTCTGTTTTCACTCTCTCATGGTCATCATGTCAACTATATGGTGCTAACTCTGAACATTGTCGAGGTCTAAACCACATTCAAAAAGCTGGCTTTGGCAGGACACCTTTCCAACATGAGCCAAAAAGAAAATGTGCCATTATATTGTATGATCTTAAAGGTCACAGCCTCTTATAGAGCTCTGAAGACTGACTTATCTTGGCTTAAAATTGACTGCCTGTCGTCCAACTCTGGAGGCCACAATCAATGGGAACCATAAACGTGCACTCAATTATTGAAACAACATGATTGAAAGTTTGAGTAAACAAAAATTCAGATGAAGCCCCAAAATTCGGTAGAAGGATGCATCAATTCCAGAGACCTCTTAAGCATCCTCGGATATTCTTCAAACGAGGAATCTCAACGTTTTTAAGTGAATGAACTTCAAAAGTAAGGTTCATAATATTCTAAAAGAATCAATGCGTATTTATCAAAACAAGATTAGCTATCATTCTCTTCTTGATTGGAAGATCATCACGTCATTAAAATAACATGCCACATCACGAAGTTCATAAGGAGAAAAAATGTGTAAAATAAACAATATTGCATTAAAATGGAAAACAACTATGAAATGTAAAGTTATACACAGGGCATGACTTTTCAGAAGTGTCCGGAGATGTGAAATAACTAAATTAAAGATAAGACAGCCTTGGAGCTGAGTGAAAGAACAGATCCTTGCAATTGGTAAAAAAAAAACAAAGCAAAGCTAATGAAGGTGCTACCACTTTCTGGCCATATGAGTGGTAGTGCTTTTAGAAGTTGAAGCGGAATCCCTTCCAGAAAACATTGGCTTCTTTGTGGAAGGAATACTGCAGATTAGAGGGGAACGTGAACGTCAGCATTGAGTTAGTGAATAGGTGGTTTCAAAATCATTGAGTTATAGCGCTAAGAAATGCAACTTACTCACAAGTCTTCTGCACTGCATTTCTTCGCCAGGCTTTTATATTTTTCATCTCTTGACTGTCCAAAGAAGGGAAAGTATCAGTATTGGAGAACTTTCACTGAACATAGATGGAAAAGGGGCTTGCATGGAGGGGTAGGTACAGTATATAAATGAGAACTAGTGTTTCTAGAAATTTTGTCAGGTTGAGCTCGTGACAAAGTATCTACAAATACGTGCTTCCATGATTAAACTACAAATCGGCTAGTTAGAACAACATCCATTTACTTCTGTTCTGAAGCATGCAAAAAGCAGCCGCTCAAGAATTATTTTAGTAAAGAAGCTTTCAAATAGATAGAAAAAGCCATCCATTTCATTAATGTCTTTGATCAGCCGATCAGATTCTAAGCGGAGAAGGATCAAATTTAATGTTTAATTTTCTTTGAGGCACCAAATTCACAATATTCTCAGACTGGCCACTCTGAGATATCAATTCAATAGCCTTCTTTTCTTTCTTTTTTTTTTTTTTCAGAGAACAAATTCAATAGTCTTACCTCTGAAGCACTTCTATTTTTGACTTCTTCAGCAGCTTGTTCTTAGTATTTGTCACGTTGGGGCCATATCCAGCTGCTAAGAAAATCACGAGAAAAATAACATGTTAATAATTTCCCTTTTCATGGTGCCAGCCGCAGCCTTGCCAGATTTAAAATCTCCATTACCCAGAAGCCAAGCCAAATGTAAGGAGCGATAGATTTTACCTCCAAAACTTCTCTTATTGCTTGCAGGGGGAACCTTACTGCAAATCTGTATCTGACGACTTTGTTTCCCTAAAAATGTTCAAGACAATATTCAAAATATCATATGTTAAGAAAATATTGTACACTAGTACGGTATGCTATGGGTTATACATGGGGGATTAGCAAGGACACAATGGTAATTAGTTCGGAGGTGTCTTGGTAATAAATAGGAGTGTTAAGGATCTTAGAAGGTGTGAATCATTTTAGTGAAGTGTCTAGTGCGGGACTTGGCAGAGAGATATCCCTCCAAAGGCTATTGTTATATAGTAGTTTCTCTTCGCTGTTGCAGTCCGTAACAAATATTTACTTGATATAACAATAAAATTATTGATTCCTAAAATATAGGTAAAAAATCAAGAACATCTATTCATAATGAACCTATAGCATACCTCTAATATCAGACAATTGATGGGAGTGGGCATCAATGACCAGACAATGCGTGATACATCACATGATCTAGCTATTTGGTAGTCTAAATTTAAAATTGTGAGGAAATCCTATAGAGAGTGAAAATATAATAGAATAGAACATACGAGCATTTTCCTTTAGGTAGCTTTGCTTTATTCGATCTGCAGCTTCGCTCTCATTCTTTTCTATGTCCTTCATTTTCGCCTGAAAGTAGATAGCTTCATTTTAATGGTAATTCCTCAGATAGATCATTATCATGTCAACCATCATTCACTACTCAAATCTCAAATTAAATAGCGGGAGAGAAGAAGTACAAGGAATGTTACCTCATACAATTGAATCCATCTAAATGCCACTTTTTTCTTCTGCATCCTCTCAGATACAATATTGGTACTTTCTCTACCAAATTGTCTTTCATAGAATTTTTTCCACAATTTATCTGTAACTGGAGTCAGATCTCTTCCCTAAAATAAATTCATGCTCAATTTAGCATATATACCAAAGAAACCAGATAGTTAAATAAGAAGCAAATTCATCCAATCTTACTTCTGAACTTTTCTCCACATGCATCAACTGATCAACAGTGCAATGTGGCAAAATCCGCTCTAGAAGATGTAAATCAGTTTCGCCAACATCCCCAAGAAACCTCAGATTATCTATAGCTTTGTAAACGCAAAGATCAACCAACGATGGAACTTTTCTTACTGGATACATCTCTTCTTTCTCAGGTTGCCAAGCTAAGAACAAGAAAGAAGAAAACAAACCGCTCAATTTACACAACAGCAAATCCTTTGAAAAATAAACAAAATACTGATTCGATAAACAAGTTGGTAAATATAGCTCAAGGTAACCAACTGCTCTACATGAAAAATCAAGCGTCTCATATATCAGCACTTCTTTCACCAAAAACTGGCCCTGAATCACTAAATTCCGTAAACTTCAAAAAGAAGCACCTGAATATTCATTATACATCTCTTAGCTTTAAGCAACATGTCAGAATATAATAGCACAAAATAATTCCCTTATACCAATCCTAAATTCATCCGGTAGGTATTACAACGCAAGAAAAAACAGATCGTATTCAATAAAAAGAAAATGATGATCAGAGAAATCCTATTAGATCGTCCTAAAAAGAAAGCAGAAATTAAAAGAAAAGAGAAAACAAAAAGAAGAAATTGATTCAATTTCAATTTCAATACAATACGAACATAGATAGATCAAGAAATTGAGATCTCAAGGACCTTACCGACAGTCTGAGAAGACGGAGACGAGAATCGTTGAAACAGAAGCACGATCGTTGAACTAGATACGAACGAATTGGCCAGCAATCGTCATCTTGATCAATCTGGTAATTTCCCTTTTCTATGTTGCGATATTCTTCCCCAAGTTGCTATTTTGCGCAGTGATAAAGAATCCTTCGAAATAAAATATATAAATAAACGATCATATTTTTTAATTCTGTTCTTTAATTAATCATTTTACCCTTTATTTATTTTATTTTCCGATAAATACCGATTTTTTAGTTTTATTTAAAACATTCACAGATTTGGTCAAAATAAAATCACTTTAGAGATTTTTTTTTTTCAAATTTAAATTCCATTTTAATTTTAGACGCGTTTTGGTTACTCACTTTCAAAATTTTCATTTTAGTCCCTATACTTTTAAAAAATGACAAATTTAGTCTATATTTATAAAATTTAAACATAAATTTCATATATAATAAAAAAAATCATTATTTAAACTGAATCATTAAAATAAATAACCAAAATTATTTCTCAATAATTAAATACGGTTCAAAATTATCCACATACCTAAAGGAATAATACCCACAAAATTAATTATCACCTAACAAACAAAAAAAAAATAATAATTAAAAATAATTCGAATTTCCAGTCCAATATTATCCAACCAAAAAAAAATTATTCAATTAAGGGGTTAATATAACAAAATATCAAGTTTTTTTAAACTAAAAGTTAAATATTCCTTTTTTTATTATTATTTTAAAATAATCTCACATTAACCCACTGTTAAAAAAGAGTATAATTTAACTGAGAAAATATATATCTTTAAAGTTTGAATTTTAGATAAAACAATCTAGAATTTTAAACGTCAAAATTGATTTTTCATGATATTTTTTTTAGAAGAAATAATAAAAAAGAAAATTACCCTATCATTTTTTTTTTTTGTTTCAAATTAAGTTTCTCAATCAAATAAAGTCAGCGATTACGACTTTGGTGGATTTATTTACTTATTTATTTTTAAAAAAATCGTTTTTGCATGATGTGATTCAATTCGTGGAAATTCCAGAAACTAAAATTTAAAAAATTTATTAGAAATTTAAATATTTGTGAATAAAATATATTTTTAATTTAACAAAAACTGATTATTGAACATAATTTCTACAATCAAATATGTTAATAAATTACTTAATAATATTTGAGATTTAATTAAATATTTAATTAATAAATATCACTATTTTTATTATTTATGAATAATTGTCAAACACAAATTTGAACTTCATGAACTGATCTTAAGAATAACTGGGCTATATATATATCTTGATAAAATTAAATTAGTTCATATAATTTTTTTTCTTTATCTGAAAATATTATAAAATAAAAAGACATTGATATTTGACTTATACAAAGTCTATGTTGTCTGATTAATTAGTATTTTTTTTTTTTTTTGTTTTTTTGAAATTACATTCAATGAGAAAAGTCAACGGCTCTACATCAATTCATCTTTATCAATTGATTTATGTTTAGCTACTAATTGGTTTAATTATATAATATTTAAGTTGTGTTAATTTCAGTGAAATAAATAAATAGCTTCTAAATTTTTTTTTTTAGTAAAAATGAAAAAAAAAACTAGTAAAAGATTAAAGTCCGCTCGTTGATATTCCTTGGTGAGCGTTTCTATGCTGTAGAATCATTCGGGTCTCAGTGAACGTTTGAGTTTAATCCTTTGAGTTCAAAGAGGGAAGCAGACTTTCTAACAACGGTTTTTGCCATTCTTAACCACCACCTTCATCGCCTTAGAGGAATTTCTAGCCCCACATCTAATTCTTCATCCACTGGAATGGAACGACGAGTCACAAACCCTTCGGCCTTTCGTTTTAGCTCTTTGGCTCGATCCTAAAAAATGTTCATTTGTCAGTCTACTCCCTGATATTCCTTGGAAGACATCAGCCGATGAAAGACCTTCCTTTCCCGTTCACTCAACCTTTCTATGGGGTTGAGTCAAACTAGATAGACCTAATGATCTACAAGAAGCCCTACAGGAAGTTGTTGCGCGACCTTTGACACGACTATCTTTGTTCCTAACCCTACCTCACCTTAATCGTTACTTGAACAAGTAAAAGTTATGTCGTGGCAGGAATTTATCATACAAACTGTACTCTTTCATATACATCACGAGTCCATTAATAAGAGCTTTCACCATTTGATACAACCTCATGAACAAATTTTATCATTTCTTTATATAGACGGATTTAAATAAGAAAATAAAAAATAATAAAAAGAGTAAAAGAGTAAGCATAAAATTGAGAATTAATTAAGAAATAGATAACCACGTGGTATATTGAGGAAAAAAAAACATCGGAACATTTAAAATATTATCGCTTCTTTTTTTGTTAACTGAGATTCCCGTCGTTGCGTGCGTTCACCAATGACAGCCGTCCGACCAGATAAGTCCTTTTTCCATTATGTTGTGCGGTTCTTATTCAATGACTTTCTTGCCCTTCCTTATATTACGTCATAATGATTCCAATAATAATAATAACAAACAAATAAATTATTAAATTATTAAATATTTATATTTAACCTTCTCTATTTTAAATAAATCTTAAAATTAGTTTTTTTTTTTTTTTTTTTTTTTTTGTCAAAATTTATTAAATAACAATAATAATTTAATAGAATGTGAGATTGAGTGAAACAAATCACTTCCAATAGCAGTGAAGTTTGATAATTTCGTTAAAAGTAAACTAAAATATCGAGGAAGATATAAAAAATATATATTAATAAAAATAAAAATAATGGGTCATCATAATCCAGTCAAATTGACCTAAAATTCATTCAAAGATCTCTCAAAAAAACATAAAATAGAAAAACATACGACTTTGTGCTCAGAATGGAGAGTTGAAAATTCAGCCATGGCTACAAGGTCCGGTCAACGCCTTTTTAAGCCTCTCTTTTGACTTTTTCCACCACCGCCTCTATAAATCCCTCTCCCCTTTCTTCATTTTTCAGCTCAATCCAAATTCAAAATCCTTCTCATTGCTTCATCAATCCGCAAAATTTCTCTTCAACTTCTCGTTCTGTTCTCACCAGATTTCCCTTTCCCCTGTTTTTCTGGTTACATCACGGTGGCGACAACGGCGGCGCTGGCTGAAACTCCTACTGTTCAGTCAAATAAATGGAGGGCTCAGATGGAAGCTATGGCGGCGCACCGCCGCCATTTCTGACCAAAACATACGAGATGGTGGATGATCCGATGACCAACTCCGTCGTGTCATGGAGCAAAAGTGGTTACAGCTTCGTGGTTTGGAATCCACCGGAATTCGCCAAAGAATTGCTCCCAGTTTATTTCAAACACAACAATTTCTCTAGCTTCGTTCGTCAATTGAACACTTACGTAAGTTCCAACATAAAAAAAAACATCATATTCCAAAATCAAATCATCTTTTTCCCTGACATTGATTCCTCTGTTTTTTTAGTAAAAATCCTGAGAGAAAAATTCTGGTATCTCTTAATAGGGGTTCAGGAAGGTAGATCGAGATCAATGGGAATTCGCCAACGAGGGGTTCATAAGAGGACGAACCCATCTTCTAAAAAGCATCCATAGACGCAAACCAATCTTCAGCCATAGCCAGAGCCAGAGCCAGAGCCAGAGCCAGAGCCATGGCAGTGGAGCTCCATTGTCCGAGCTGGAGAGGCAAGAACTGGAGCTAAAAATCAAAACCCTTCATCAAGAAAAGACCATTCTCCAAACCCAGCTGCAAGAACACGAACATGAAAAGGAACAAATCGGGCGTCAAATTCAAACAATGTGTCAGCAGATATGGCGAATGGGGAACCAACAGAAGCAGCTGATAGCAATAATGGCGGCGGAGTTGCAGAAGGATCAGTCGAGGAAAAGGAGAAAGATAGGGAAATTGAGTGAGTTTTTGGGTGAGGAATGGTTGGAAGTAGAGAGAGATGAGAGGAATGGGTTGAAGAATGGTTTGAAGGTTCCGGCATTGGAGCTGATGGGGAAGCTGGAAGTGTCGTTGGGGTTGTGTGAGGATTTGCTGTGCAACGTGGCGGAGGTTCTGGG
Source organism: Cucurbita pepo subsp. pepo (assembly GCF_057944985.1). Classification (NCBI taxonomy): domain Eukaryota; kingdom Viridiplantae; phylum Streptophyta; class Magnoliopsida; order Cucurbitales; family Cucurbitaceae; genus Cucurbita; species Cucurbita pepo. The sequence goes on along the minus strand of NC_141802.1, from coordinate 18,615,209 downwards.
CGGAGAGATGAGCGGGAAGAGGAAGGAAATGGAGGGTAAGGGTGTGAAAGAAGGGGAAAAGAGAGGGGAAAATGGAGTGAATGATGTGTTTTGGGAACAGTTTTTGACAGAGGTTCCGGGGTGTTCCAATGGTGGGGAAGTTTATTTGGATAGAAGGAGTAATGTTTTAAGGTAGATTAGGTGTTTGTAAATGATTTAGAGTTCCTTCTTTGTTGTTCACATTACAATTCATTACCATTCTCTTCCGGAAAGGTTCAAATTTAATGTTGCGTATCTTCTTTATATGAAACGGGAATATCATATTAGAAGGTTTAATATGTTGTTCTTATAAAATTTGTACTTTTACGATATCTATGTACAATAGGAGAGAATAAAATACGAGAGGATTGATCAGTTGAATGAGACAAAATTGAAGAAGGACGACAAACTTTACAAAAGAAAAAGGAGAGATGAGCGTGGTCGAGTCGAGAGTTTTGTTTATCTAAGAAAGCCTTGAATGGCTCCTATTGAGTTTGATGAGAGTTGTTTACCTAAGAAAAGCGTGGTCGAGTCAGCGTGCATTGGCTCTTGACTTAGTTCGGATTCATATTTCGTATTATGTGATCATCTCCTCCTCCTCTTCTTCCATTGTTTGTGTTTGTTTTTCGATCGAGGGCTGATTTGAGTTGTAATTTCATGGTGTTTTTTAGCATTTGGGTGGTCGACTGGCCTTGCTCACTAAAGAGTTCGGTTATTTATGATTCGACTTTTCTATATTAGTTACATTGAGTTTGAAGAACATTAGTGATTTAATTTTGCTTGAGGATAGAGCTTGAGCTGTAGGGACTCAAAATGATAGGATTAATTAGCTTTCAGAGTCTGCACTTGTTGATATTCTTTCTTATTTACCAACCGAGGATGCTATAAAGATGGCATTGTTTCCTAGATTCAAATACATGACTATGCCATGTGTTCGAGCTTATAGACTTTGTATCCAAGAACGTCTGTGCCCTAAAGAAGATGGAAGATGGTCATTTCCACCACGAGGACTCTTCGACCCATTCACCAATATGAAGTCTTCAAACATGAGGTTGACAATCCGAAGGATTATGTTGAAAAAGCCTATTAATGTGTTCATCCGACTCAAAAGAGAATCAATATAACCAAGTCATACTAAGAATGAACGTTTCTCAACATCTGGTACAAAGCATTCAATTTTAAAATCTTATTAAATCACTATGAAAACCGTTACAAGATCACTCAGAATATAGGCTATTATGCTTTGAACGACAAAATGGAATTCTTAATACTCAATATCCTCTTCTAACATGTAGCCTATCATCCCATCTTTGTCACAATAAATAGACAATGACTCAAAAATGGTGCAAAATGGAATCTCCACAATAAGTTACAACTTGGACTAAATAACTTACCAGTTTCCTCAACGAACGAGATCCATTTGGAGTAATCAGTCTGTTCTACGCAGCAGAAGCGAAAAGTAGGGATGCATTTGTGCCTCCAAAGCCAAAGGAATTCGACAAAGCTATTCGAATTGGCATCTGTTTCGAAGAGGTCAAAGGCATGAAGTTGTCATTAAATATGGGGTCTGGTTCCTTCAGATTAAGAGAGGGTGGTGCTACACCCTGCATAAAACAACAAAGCAGCCATTAGGCTCAAAGAGTACTGCTGTTTGCTTAGTTAGGCATCTTAAAAAGGGATGCCAGTTCTTGTAACAGTCGATGTCAAAGAAAACAACATATTGAAAGAGCTAATTCTGCTTACAGTGTGTATGGCCAAAACAGAGAAAATTGCCTCAACAGCACCAGCTGCTCCAAGAAGATGACCGACTGCACCCTGAAACTCGATTTTCATTCATGTATAACTATCACGAAACGTTGGCAAAAGACAAATTTGTACAAAGACTGAACTCAGTGGAGTACTAGTTGTGTGCATATATTGTGTCTCAACATTGCATAATGGTTATATACTCGTCCTCAAAATGGACCTAATTGCCCTTCACTCTGTTTTTTTTGCGTATGAATGAACTTCTTTCCCAAACGTTGGATAATTCGTAGAATAATCCAACACTTTCCAGATCGTGGAATATCAGTTATATTATTAGAATATGGTCTACAGGTGGAAGAAGTTTTATAAGTTTTATTTTCAAAATTCAAATGATTATCAAACAATGCCAAAGCAGTAGAACAATATATTTGGCTTTAGTTAAAAAATTTATAATAAATATATGATAAATTACAATTTCGTCTCTAAACTTTGAGGTTTATGTCTATTTGGTCCTTGAACTCTCGAAATAAATTACCTTTGTGGATGAAAAGGCCAAAGCACCTGATAGTGCATGGTCAGCGAATACAGATTTTATAGCAGTGGCTTCCACTGTATCACCTAAATAAAAGACCCACAAACATAAATTACATCTATAATACAACATTGACACAAAAATCACACTAAGCAACTTGTAAAAGATAGAAATTTTTACCCAAGGGTGTAGATGTAGCATGTGCATTTAGGTAATCTACTTGGCAGGGATGAAATCCAGACTGCAATTCATCAAAGGAAAAAAAAAAAAAAAACAGCAAGCATGTTATAAATTTGTGCCAAACCAAAGTGAATTTCAAGTTAATCCTTGCAAATTCAGCATTGAGAGAATGTTTTATTGTTGAAGGGTCCGTTTAGAATGACTTTCTAAGTACTTAAAAAACTATTTTAAGTGCAAAGGAAACCGTGTTTTTAAGCAGTTATTCCAAACACAAGGTCTGTTAAATAACATTGCTATTATATTTCTTTTTGGTTATTTATTGTACCCGCCCAAGCCCACCGCTAGCAGATATTATCTTCTTTGGACTTTCCCTCCCGAGCTTCCCTCAAGGTTTTAAAATGTGTTTTCTAAGGAGAGGTTTTCACACCCTTATAAGAAATGCTTCTCCTTTCCAACCGATGTGGGATCTCACAATCCACCCCCCTTGAGGGCCCAGCGTCCTTGCTGGCTTTGATCCCATTTGTAACAGTCCAAGCCCACTGCTAGCAGATACTGTCTTCTTTAGGCTTCCCCTCAAGGTTTTAAAATGCGTCTGCTAGGGAGAGGTTTCCACACTCTTATAAGAAATGTTTTGTTCCCCTCTCCAACCGATGTGGGATCTCACAAATTAGAGAGCATTCATGGGAGCTTTTAGTTAGTGGTGAGGATCTCTTATCCTGCCCCGATGGCAGGTTGTTTTTAATTAAAAGTAATTAAACAAGTAAAATGGAAAAAGAGAGTGTTCGTAGACTAATCTGAAATAAATAAGCAGTTAAAGCCATCATTAGTTCTTTAACCTGTTTTAGAGCACGTGTCATGGCGAGGGCTGCACCTCTTCCGCTGGCGTGTGGTTGAGTAATGTGATGAGCATCGCCTAAAGATCATCATTATTTTTATTACCACATAAACTTAAAGACATTGCCCTTAGAGAAATCTACAAAATAGTCAGCGAAGCCAGCTCATTCAAATTAAATCAAACCTGAAGTCCCATAGCCACGAACTTCTGCATATATTCTAGCTCCACGTTTTAAAGCATGATCAAGTTCCTGTATAAGAAAATGAGAACTAACCTTGTAACAAAGCTACCTCAATCAACAAATAGAATAAAGGAACTGTTGTATCTCATTAAGGGCCTATTTAGAATGACTTTCCAAATCTTTAAAAGCACTTTTGTTAGCACATTAAGCACTTAAAAATTCATTCCAAACGAGCTTTTAAGTAGCATCCAACTGACCTCCAGCACCATGACGCCAGAACCTTCCCCTATACTGAATGCGGGTCACAAGGAGGGGGGCGGAAGTGAGAATAAGAAAAAAAAAGGATGTAAAATAAAAATAAATGAAATGTGTACGCACACAAACCCATCTCGACCAGAGTCAAAAGGGCGAGAAGCTTCTTGTGGAGCTGAATTGTATTTTGTACATAAAGCCCTCGACCTGAAAATAATTAATTAGGTATGATTAGAACTCAAAAAGTATAGTCACATTCAGTACAACATAGTTTAGTCAAAGGCATTTTATTCAGTATTTTAATCACCTGCAAAATCCTGCTATTGATAAAGCATCAATGCTGGACTCTGTGCCTCCAGCCACCATAACATCAGAATCTCCAAACTGAATCATCCGAACAGCATCGCCAATGGAGTGTGCTCCAGTTGCACAAGCTGTCACGGCAGCATGGTTTGGTCCCTATAAGAACACACTAGACAGCTTTATTTGAAAGATATTATTAAGAAGTTCCATCGACTATGCTAAAAGGCTGAATGTGTTAAAATTGAACAGACAGAAACAGATAATTATATGGGCATCTGCTAATAACACTGACACTTCCATGTTGATATTGATCATATCTGGCCGGATATCAGCCTAAGTTTAACGGTCCAAGCTCACCGCTAGCAGATATTGTTCGCTTTGACTCGTTATGTATCGTCGTCAGCCTCACGGTTTTAAAATGCGTCTCCTAGGGAGAGGTTTTCACACCCTTATAAAAAATGTTTCGTTCCCCTCTCCAACCGATGTGGGATCTCACAGTTTTCCAGTTTTCCATTTTTGCAGCAAACATCACTTACTCCAAAATAAATTGAACCAAGATATCTGATGCAACCTACACCTAAGAGACAGAGCTCTAACAATTCTCAACAGGAGCCTTTACTATTATTCAAAAAGTCATGCAAATACAGAAGACTAACTCGCATTTCATAGAGAATGCTAACCCACTAAGTAAACCAATTTCTAATAAAATAACCAACAAATCAACAGCCAATACCAATTAGAGACTACTAACTAACAATTAACAATCTCAACTAAAACTAGAAGTTTACCCTTAATCACAGTGCACCAATATCTCATTTCAATTCAGCTTCATGGCTACTTAAAAATACTGATTACCCATAAAAAAAAGATCCCTAAAAAATTATCAGACATGGACAACTAGCATCATGAATTGAAGAACAGCATAAATGCCATGTATCCTGATCAATCTCATAGCATAGCAAATTCTCAAAAATCTTAGAATATATTTCTGTACCTGAAATCCATATTTCATGCTCACGTGACCTGAGGCCATGTTGATTAGTATTCGCGGAATGAAAAATGGACTAAGGCGACGTAGCTTCTGCAAAAAAAAAAAAAAAAAAAAAAAAAAAAAAAGAGGAAAACAAATTCATTTAAAAACCCCCCATGATGAGAGGCACGAGAGAGATTTCTGTTCTTTTTCTCAATATATGAAGAGCAAAAATATCATAAATTAACCTTATCACAAATTAGTTGTGCTGCATCTAGCACATCACTGATGCTTCCTATTCCACCACCAATAGAGACTCCCTGGCATTTTCACGTTAAAAAATTCATATTTTCCTGAATAATTAAAAGAAAAATGTTGTACATATCACTATACAAAGAACCATACTGTCTTTTCCTTCTGTTCCTGCAAAGATGGCATCCAATTCGCATCTTTTAAGGCTTCATCGGCAGCACATAAAGCATAGCCTATAAACCTTGAAATTGAGCGATGCTCCTGACAATTTCAATAATCTGAAACACGATTAGCTGAGGGAATACCTACAACTATCAGAGATGTTCACAAAAATCATCTAAAGAATCTGTCCCACAAGTAGGTTTATATTTTCACTAATTCAGGCACCATAAGAATCATCTGAGCTGTGGCTAATAAAAGCAACAGAGAAAAAGCTATGTCTTAAGAACCCATCCAGCAGATTAGACCTCCACTCTCAATTTTTGTACATGAAAAAAAAATCAAGCTATATAAAAATGTAACAATCAACGTAAATTATGTTCAAAGAGAAGCATTTTGTCAATAAGAAATATCCTCTTTGACCTTAGAATTAAGCCACAATTCTTCGTTAAATTCACCAGGCTTTGTTCCACGAGGGACCACAGCAGCAACTTTTGATGTCAATTGGTCATATATGTGCAACTGAGTTTCTGGATCAAAAGCATTAATTTGGAGATCTTCTGGGGTTAATTTTATAATCCCACATCCCCCTTCTATTAGGCGCGTCCAAGTAGATTTCACGCCGCAACCAAGTGGAGTCACCATTCCTAAACCTGAAATGAAATGGCAAACATGTAAGAGATGGTAAAGTAAAAAATATAAGCATATTCATGAAAAAAGACTACAAATTACTCTAAAACAATTACGAGAGAAACACGAGGGAAAGTTGATGCTTACTCCCGATAAGCTAAGTGCCAGCAAGAACAAACTATTAGATATTTTAGATACATAGAAAAAAAAAACCAACCGAGAATGATCACATAAATGGATAAAAGCTTCAATCTACGCATTTTCATTTACTATCTCGGCAAAACGCTAAAGTTTGCAGAAAATGCAGCTCGACTCTATTGGACGCTACAAATTTCCTTTGGAGATATTAGACAAGCGTGATTGCTATATTATAAATTAAATTAGGAAAGCATTACCAGTAACGACCACTCTTCGAGTATGAACGACAGGAGGAGGATCAAAAGCTTGAATCGCCGAAAATGATGAAGAAGAAACATGGCGACTCAGTGGGAAACGAGATTTGGCAAATAAGCGACGGACAGACGGAAGTATCATCGCCGGTTAGTGATCACCTTCACTGAGGATTGGAGACGAACAGACCTTCAGAGATTGAGGAAGACACAGTAAGAACATCGAAACTTGCAAGGAATGGCTCGCGGCAGTTCACCACTTCAATTGTTCTTTCCTTAAATACAATTTCCGTAGAATTTAAAACTTGCGTTTTCTAAACTACAGGGACACATTTGTAATTTCACTCTCTCTCTCTCTTTTTTTTTTTTTTTTTTTTTTTTTTTTTTTTTTTTTGCTTTTCTTTGCTTTTCTTTACTTTCTTAAAAATATATAAAGGAACCTAATATTATATAAATATATAATAGACATAAGACCACATTGATGGAAAATATAATTTTTGTCCCAAAATCTTTTCTTGCTCTCCTTATTTTTCATCTCGATCTCGTGGTTTAAACGAACATCTTTAGTTGAAACCTAAAAATATAGGAACTGAATTCTAACTTTTTTAAAATCTTAAGAACCAAGTTTATAATTGAACATTTGCATAAACAAATAAACCGACATACGATATGGACCTACAGTCCTGAGTTTCGTGTTGTCTAGTCTGAAACGGTAAGTCGAACTAGTATATAGTATCATCATACACTATCATTTACAGTTCTACTAAACATACTAACTACGTTCTTCAATCTATATACAAGGCATTGCACGTTTCAAGGGTGGATTTGGCAAGCCACAATAAGCCAGGATCGTTACGCTTCAGTACGAGAAATGTTTCGGCGTTGCCCATTTCGTTTAGCAGTACATCTTCAATGAAACCTATCAAGAAGAGGATCTCCAGTGCAGCTGCATTCAAAAATGTTAAAAGAATTGATACAGAAGATCATAGTGATTTAGAACAGTTCTTTCGTTTCTTCGAGCATGTTGCATATGAACGCATACAAAACTAACCTTTGTAGTTGGCAACATTCTTCTGGATAGTGGGATTAGCCTGCAATGCTTCATTTATTAGCTCAAGGGAACAATAAAAATTACTAAAACTTATTCAAAGCTTTCTGTATTTCATAGCCTTGCCTTGCGAAACTTTGTGTATTTCATATCACCAGGGTGTTCAATAACATTCCTGCAGATAAGAGGAAATTTAAGCAAACAATTTACCATTGAAGATTAAATCATAATAACCAGATGCCAAAAGCCATAGTGTCAGTAGCCAAGGACAAGCAGTCGAACATTTCCATCAAGAACTGAGAGCACAAAAGGAAAAGAACAGTAGAAGTTACCTAACAATCTTGAACAGAGTTTGAAAAACTGCGGCGGATTCAGAAGGTCGAACTTCAGCCAGCAGCCTTGCGATAACCTCACGCAATCGAATGCAAACAACAGAAACAGAGTCTTGAATTCTTTGAATTTCTTGATCATCAGGATCGGGTTCATCAACAACCATTTTAGATAAATCCGCCTGATGTACCGAACTTTCATCAGGGTCAGGCTCTGTCTGCATAGGTTCTGTGACTAAGCCAGCTTCTAGACAATTCGCCTCATAATTAGAACTGTCATCTGGGTCAGGCTCGAACTTCTTTTGATAATTGGAACTGTCATCTGGATCAGGCTCGAACTTCTTTTGATAATCGGAACTGTCGTCTGGGTCAGGCTTGAACTTCTTTTGATAATCGGAACTGTCGTCTGGGTCAGACTCCAACTTCTTTTGATAATCGGAAATGTCGTCTGGGTCAGGCTCGAACTTCTTTTGATAATCAGAAATGTCATCTGGGTCAGGCTCGAACTTCTTTTGATAATTGCAACTGTCATCTGGGTCACGCTCGAGCTTCTTTTTATAATTGGAACTGTCATCTGGGTCACGCTCGAGCTTCTTTTTATAATTGGAACTGTCATCCGGGTCAGGCTCGAACTTCTTTTGATAATTGGAACTGTCATCTGGGTCAGGCTCGAACTTCTTTTGATAATTGGAACTGTCATTCAGGTCAGGCTCGAACTTCTTTTGATAATTGGAACTGTCATCCGGGTCAGGCTCGAACTTCTTTTGATAATTGGAATTGTCATCTGGGTCAGGCTTGAGCTTCTTTTGATAATTGGAACTGTCATCTGGGTCAGGCTCGATCTTCTTTTGATAAGCATCAACATCAGGATCAGGCTCCAGTTTGTTTTGGCAATTAGAATTTTCATCCGGATTGGACTCTCCATTTACTGGAGACACTCTTGAACTGAAATCTGAAGAGTGTGACAAACGGTGATAAGCAGCGGAAACTGAAGAAGCACGGGGATTAACCAGCTGATACGACATGCTACCACCAAGCTTCTGTGAGACACCAAAGCCGTCTTGAACATCATCGCTTTCATCATGATATTGGGAATAACTAACTCCGCTCAACGTGTGGCCTTTTGATCTTGTCCAATCTAAAGTGGCAGCCTCCTCATTAAGCTAAGAAATATAAGATTGAAAGAACAACCAAATTACAGACTGATAATGCAAAGCGACAATTGTAAATATGCCATAAATGAGAAAACAATCTTAATCATAAAACCTACTACCTGCTTATCCAAAGCATAGAAGTTGGCATCGTGCTCGGAATAAATCATGTGTGCCTAGTTGTAAATCACAATATGTTACGAAATTCATTCGAGAATCAATTACCATGTACTATTATCCTCTGCATGCATAAAAAAAGAAAAAACAAAGAGAGCTCACAAGTTCATGGAGTAATGTTTTCTTAATTCTTTCATATTTTCTGAAGCCCTTCAGGTCGTCTGTCCGAAGTCGCAGCGATATCTCCTCTCCATGGTTCTGATCAGAAAGCACAGTCAAAATTCGAATTTGGAGAATAATATTCTAAGATTTTCCACACACTGAAGTAGTCGTTCATACCTTATTAAAGCCAAGAATACATTTCGGGCTCACACCAACATAGCCAACAGGGGCCATCTCAGTCATAATTCCCACACGCCAACGATGCTAAAAGAAGGCCAATCACCAGGTTATTTATCGCCAATCACATATTAAATCCAGATTTAATCATTGCTTTACCTTGTTCATGATTGCAACAATGCCAGGATCAGCTGCAAGCATATGCATTCTTTTCAAAGCTTCTGAAGCTGGAGGGTTCAACTACAGCCAATGAAAGGATGCCATTCAACACCAGTTAAGACATGTAGATTAATATAATTCTCAACAAAGGAAATCTTAAAGGGCATAAGCCCTGCAAAATGCAATCCTGCTGACATTTATGCATGCAATACTAAATTACTGAAAAAACACTATAGAGCGTGGAAAAGAGCACCTCAATTCCTGGAATTTGAAGCGTCCGAAATTCACAAAATACATAGGGTCCTTCTGGTAGTTTCAGTAAGCCCTGTCGCTTACTTGACATTCGTTGTTTCAGTCTCTGTTCTTCTTCGTCGAACCCAGCAATTCGTTCATTTTTCTTTTCGTTCTTCAAAACTTCATCTACCTCATTCTTAGATACTCCCATCATTCTGATGGGCTTGTTGTCCTGAAGCAGTCAGAGCTGATAGTCAGTTGCCTAGAACTAGCAGCATAATGACGGTTTTTTGGTGGATCATTAGAGAAAATATTGTTCCAGACAGATCGAAACAGCAAACTTAATATCAGAACTTCATACGCGTCACGAACATACTACTTCAAATAACCCGTCAAATCAAAAACCAACTAGTAGCTGTGGCACACAACCTAAAAAACTCTACGTCATAGATATAAGTAAATGAATGGCACCTTAAAAATGGATATCTTATGCAAAGCCAAGAATCCATCTTCATCAGAAAAAGGATATAACATTTTAGAGCTTTTGCTGGAAAATTGTGGGACTATGAGCCGCATAGTATCTGCTTGAACTTCTGTTAATTTTAGCAGCTTTTCACCGAGGTCCCGAAGAGTAGAATCTGAACTAATTTCCACCACATACTTCGTTCCTCTCCATAAGACGGGCAAATTATAAATGCTGTGTTGCTGCTCCATGCTCTCCTGAAAGAAATAACAAGCTATTATCAGGACACTCAGTATACTCCGCATTAAGATTTTAGTGTGACAGCCCAAATCCACCGCTAGCAGATATTGTCCTCTTTGGGCTTTCCCTTTCGGGTTTCCCCTCAAGGCTTTAAAACGCGTCTACTAGGAGAAGGTTTCCACACCCTTATAAAGGGTGTTTTGTTCACCTCCCCAACCAATGTGGGACATCACATTTAGATTGTCAGAGCTGCAGCTTCTCGTGCTCATCTTAACAAGAAGCTGGCTCATACAAAAACCAACATGGATTAATGAACATATCAGAAGGAAACATAAGGTCGTCCCACGGCTAAATCCAATTCGATTTTCATTGTTTACAGGTGGGGACTACCAATGAACTATCGCTAATAAATTCAGACTGCAGCAATTGGGAATCTTTCATGGTTGCCATCAACGATCCAGTGAGAGTAACTTCCCATGAATTAACGGTAATTGAACCCTAAGTAAACCACGTAAAATTATGCAGCCAAGACTGCTGACAACAATTATGATATTCAAATTCTGAACAGGGTAGCTATTAGAAAATAGAAGAAACTAGTTTAAGACCAAGAAAGTCCGTCATCGATCGATCCAACCAAACGAAATTCCATCTCTCCCTATGCGAAAAGGAGCAAAAACTAACATCTATCTCATCAATTATCGCTAAGCTCGTGGAAAAAATTGACAAAATTGAACGTTGGAATCCACGATATTCTTAAAAGCTGAACAATCAGATTGTTTCTCAAAGAAAAACGCGTCCAGAAAGAAGAATACCTTCTCATCGAAATCAAGAGGTGAGGTAACAAGCCCTAGCAATCTAAAACAACTCTTTCACGCATCGAATTCCATCGAAACAAAAGGAAATCAAAACCATGGTTTCAAAACTTTTGAAAGGACGATCGGAACCCAGATTTGAAGGCATGGATGACTTACCAGAAGTTGGTCGGTGGCCTGTGCGAAAGGAAAATCAATATTGCCCAAGAACTGGTTGCATGCGAAATTAGAAGAGATTTATGCGCGTTGAGAAATGAAAATGAAGGTCGCAGTTTGTGCAGATGGCGGCAATCTAGTAGACGGATGACGAGGACGCCCATTTTTACGCTGGTTCAAAGAAACATTAATAATTATTTTTTTAATACTATATTCGGATAATTATTACATTCGAATGTATTGAAGCTCCAGATATCTTAATCAAGACAAATTTTTAAAAAGCAATATTTTGAAATTTTTGAATTTTGAATAAATTTTTTTTTATAATTTTTATTGGTTTTTTTTATTTATTATTTAAAAATAATCTTAATTTATTTTTGAAGTAAAAAATTTCAAAATAAAGGAACTTGCAAATGAATTTTAAAAATTTAACTAATTTAAATCATATTTTAGTAATAATTTTTTAAGGAAAAAAAAAAAAAAAAAGAAAAAAGAAAGAAAGGCAGAATAAGTACTATCGCACTAAATCATAAACAAAATGCAACTATCGCACTAAATCATTAACAAATTCAATGCATGCGGATGAGATACCGTGAAGGCATGCCTATTGCCGCAAGAAGAAGAAACCAAAGACCATAACAAAATTGCCAACTAAGAATAAGAAATAGAAAACACATTTAAATTTTTTCTCAGGCGCTAAGGAAGGATATAAAAACACTGTGTGATTTCGCCGCCGCTCAATGCCCCGCTGTAAACCTGGTGCCCTTGTATTCCTCCGACGCCGGCTCGTCTTCCGATTACGCCGCCCCCTCCTTGAGTATTCTGCCGGATGCCGATAGGGTTATGGCGATGTTGTTCACGATCTTGTACGTGTCATCGAAATCGTCGTCAACGTCGTCGTTTTCTTGTCTGCATTGGTGAGCTTTTTCGCTCTCGTCGGTGGCGGCGGAGGAGTACCTGACGACGTGAACGTTGTCGCCGTGGTTGGAGTCGGCTACGGCGGCTCTGGTGATCAAGAAGCAGAGAAGGATCGTTCCGAGGGAAAAAAGGGCCAGGCGTCTCGAAACAGCCATAATTAGGGCTTGTGTTGTACGGATGAATTGTTTGAAGGTGCTAATGGGAGTGAAGAGCGTCGCGGGCACCTAAATATATAAGATTGAGAAACGGATTTGTTTTGCTTTTTCATTTTCGTTTATTTATTTATTTATTTATTTTTATTATTTTGTTGATGAGATTGTGTTGAATTGATCTGGTCTCAAGGCATGTTAGCCATGAAAGGCTGACACGTGGCTTGTAATGTGGGACCTGAGAGATTATTCAGTTAAATTGAACAACACAATTGAACTACCTAGTGTGCAATATTGGGTATTCTCCGCATTATAAAAATATGATTTGTTTCTTATATATTTCATCCAACAATTGTAATAATGTCTCAAACCGATAATTTTTTATACGGAATAGTCTCGTATAATACAGACAGACAGTCCCCTAACTTATAACTAGGATCTTAAATAAACTCCTCTAAATTAGTTAATATAGGATACTTCTCAACAACTCCATAAATCCGGAAGCATATCTCATGTGTTTATATCCTATTGGTAACGTCCAAAGTATGTCAGTTGGAAGCATATCTCGTGTTTATAACCTATTGGTAACGTCCAAAGAAGGTCGGTTGGAAGCATATCTCATGTGTTTATAACCTATTGGTAACGTCCAAAGAAGGGCGGTAGAAGCTGCTTCGTTTCTCGTGAACTGCTCACCCTTTTAGGTCTGTCCATTAAAATGAAATGCTTAGCATATCGGAGGTGCATCATTTTTTTTGGCTTATATTTTGAGCTTAATATAAACTGATTAATTAGTTGAGGATGCCACTTGAGGAAAGAATGGCTAATGGAGGATAGAGAATAGGAGCTCTTAATTATTTAATGAATTCTACCACGAGCTATCGTAGATCAGCGAGACGAAAGGAGTGAGTGAAGGGAAAAATAAACACTTCAACCATGAAAGTGAAACGTCATTTAAATTTAAATTAGGAAGACGAACAGCAAACTGTCCCCATTAACCTCAGAAATCATAATCTTAATTTAGACGTTCTCCTTCACTACTTACTAAAAAAAACTTCAATTTGTTCATAGCTCATCCTTGCTCACACTGTCATCTTCACCACCTCCCATAAGCTCTTCGAGTGAGAACTCGTCCTCTTCGATTACCTCCCCGTCTTTACCGTCCCATGGCTCGGTCTTCACGATCTCGGGGGAGCTTTCAAGTGGTAAATTCCCTTTTCCTCCACGGCCAGCTTCTTTTACAAACTCCCTGTAAAAACAAACAATCATTTCATAGGCAATTTTGTACATTTCTGAAATGGTATTGGATGGGATGTACAGTTTTGACTTACACAACATGTGCGAGCTCAAATGCGCTCTTAAGGGGGGCGTATGCTCCTTTCTTCACATTCAAAGCTACCAAAGCAGGGTATCCATATCCACCAACTCCAACGCGCTTTTCGAGATCTGGTTGCTTACCAGCAGCTGCCCAAACGTAGCTGCATAATAGTATACATAGTAGATTCAGATTCGTGTAGTGTCTCATTATAAAATTGTATTATACCATTTATATACTGATCACTATATGATATCCAGAGTGAAGAATTTAACTTGAGTGAAAGCATGTGATTTTAGATACTTGCCTGTAGGGGCTTCGTCTGAACTTCTCTGCAACTGACAACAATTGCTCGAGGTACTTGTTCCTTCCTTCGGCCTTGGTATCCAAAATGTCAGGCAGAAAAGCTACAAAACATATGGCAGCCGAGGCACATTTCTCTTCCATCACGTCCTACATGAGTGAGATAATAAGATTCATACTTCCACGCGTATGATAAAATATTTTAGAAACCAATTAGCATATCAAGAAAGCAACTTACAGGACCAGTCAGCTCCGTCACTTCTGGGGGTGCAACATTTGTATCTAGCTGCTCTAAAGCAAATGACTCGATTGCTGACGCAGTTCTTGTACCCTCATAAGGAACTGGGGTGTCCTTGTCAGCACCGAATACCAAGATGGTGGGGAATCCTTGAACATTGAACCTGCTCATTAGAGACTGGCGAGCCATTGCCGATTAGATACCTCAGTTAATCATTAGTAAAGTAAGCAAGACTCGAATTGGAGGTAAAATGAATGGAAACTAGAAATGGGACTGTTCAACAACTTGATGAATCAAGTTACTCATAAAAATTTGGGTTGCCGTTGAAATTATCATTCATGTCCAAATTCATCATTTTCAATGGAAGAATAAACTCAACAACTTATAAAAATAGGTCATTCATAAAAAAATAAATAAAAAAAATTCAAAGGAAAACAAGTTTTAAAGAATGATATCAAATATGTTTCCACTTCATTTTTGTTCTAAAAATCCACAAGAAAAAAATAACAGTTTTTAAACTCAAATTCAAACAGCCTTATTTTCCTCCTCGGGTTTCAAATAGTTAACCCAACAAAACATCATCAGGCAGGCAGACAATTGAAGTCATATGATAGACAAAACAATCGTTCAAGTAGTCAAATCAACCTGATGATGAAAACTATATAAATCTGATCCAAATCGATCCCAATATAATTCTACAATTAGCTGACAGATTCAATTAAGTTTCAGATAATTTATTGGTTAAAATACCTAAAAGCTGAATTTTGACTAACCTTCTCGGCATCACAATCTACGTGGCCCAATTTAACCTTCCCCTTCAAATTCTTAGCAGCCTTCTTCCACTCTGGAGCCAATCGTTTACAGTGTCCACACCTTATAAGATAAATGGGAAAAGAAAAAAAAATAATCGTTCTGGCAAAATATAGAATACAATCATGCTCTAAAGTAAAAAATAATAATAAACACTTACCAAGGAGCAAAGAACTCCACAATCCAGAGATCTTTACTTTTTATCACTAACTCATCAAAGTTGCGAGAATTCAACTCTTCTGAAGCATTGGGTTCTGATTTCTCATTTGACCCTCCTCCTGCTGTTTTTCCACTTAGACGTTCCTTCAAAAGAGCCTTTACCTGAGAAAAAGAAAATGAATGCAATATATCAAATGCACGTCTCAAAATATGAATGATACAAGTATTTTCACAATTGCATGACAAGATACAAGGATATTGATGATTCTCTGAAGCTAACGACAAAGCCAAAAACAAGAAAAGGAAAATAAGAAAGTTAATGCTCTAAATGAAAGTTATCCCAACAAGTTCCGATGCAAACCTGTTGCAGAGCAAATTCGGCAATGGGTTTAACATCCCGAGCTCCTTGATAGTCTACTGGAGATTTTCCAGGCGCAAAGACTTTTATGGTCGGAAATCCTCTAATGCCATATTCCTGTAGAAATGAACGACCCACTGAATATAAGGAAACTCAGAGTAGCATAGTGAACAAGAAGTGTTTCATAATTAGAGGAATTTGCGATGAAAAGAAAGGTCATTGAGTGGAGAAGATAAGCCGAACGGAAGTGTATCAATTGTCACATCCAACCAAACTCTTCCTAAGATTTTAAACATCAATGCAAGAATGTCATTCAAGAAAGAGAAGATGCACCAATGATACTCAAACTGACCACTCAAAAATTTAAGCAGCTATTTTTTTCGATGGAACAAAACCTTTAAAGTTTAAGCAGTTAAAGTTTTTCAACGGAACAAAACAACCACTTTAAAACTTAACCAGTTATTTTCATCTAGAGAACCAAGGCGTCTTATTCATGCTCAAACCATCGAAACAATAATAACCAAGTGCATTCATACGACAGGAAAGATTCCCAATAAGAAAAGGAAAACATCATGGAAAATACAGCATCTATCTTCGGCGCCTTCTCTTGCCTTTGCCTCTTTCCAGGAAGGCCATGGATAAGGAAAAACAAGACTAGGTTAAGTGGCATCAAACTCCATCTATCCCCACCAATAACAGTGAGATCCACAGTAATTGGGTCCACTTAAAAAATGTTACAATCGACTTTCAATTACAGATATTTTAATAGGTTAGACCTTTGGAGAATAATTAACTACCGCATGTTTGTTGATTGATGAAAGAAATAAAACACAAAAAACTCAAGCTAGCAAAGACATGCAGAACAGAATTTGAAATAACCACTGAATGGAGTTGATTATAATATCAAGGATGAACCTGAGCAAGTGACTTGTGCGCGTCTGCATCAAGAGCTGCTACCGTAACAACTCCTTTCAAAACAGTAGCTGCTTTCTCCCATACAGGCGTGAGGGATTGACAATGACCGCACCATGGTGCAAAAAACTCGACTAGAACGATGCCATTTGAGTTCAATACCTATTACATCGCAAAACTTTGGGTTACATCCAAAGTTCAAATATGAAAATACATGACATTGACTTTCAAAACTAAACAAATTTCCACAATTATGACATCGGACAACGGTAGAAATGAGGAAGACAACATAATACTATTAGCAAAAAGAAGAATGGAAAGAGATCGCTACATCGATTTCATAAGAACCTTATCTCGTACAAATACCATTCGCATCCGATTCCAAACCACATCATATTAACGCATAAAATAGTGCGATCGTCTAAAACGTGAAATCAGCTAATGAAGAAAGGCACCAAATATTTCCGAACCTCACAAATACAGTGCCACTCGAAAAAACAATCAAATCGCTTTCAAAAAAGCAAAAACAACAGCTAAAGTAGAATTTCAAAAATAAAAAGAGATCCACAGAGACATCACAAAGTGCGATTCCTCCATTCAGAGGAATCAAGAAGAAGAAAATACAAAAATACCAGAAACAATACAATTCACTAAGATAGAAAATGAAAAACGAAACAACAGGGAAATTGAAAACAAACCTTCGACTTGAAGTTGGAAGGAGTTAGTTGAAGAACTGGAGACGAGGCCCCATACAGTGCGTGGCTGAAATCGAAACCAAGAAAGAAAATGAAAACGAAAAGAGTTAAAATCGTCGATCGATAACTTCTCATTCTCTCTCGCTCTTATTCTGGATCAAGGCAGAAACCTCTCGATGAACACGCTCGCAGAGACTGATAAACCCTCCAGAATTGAATTGAATAAGATCTCGTTTTTTTTTTTTTTTTTTTTTTTTCTGGCTTTGCAGTGTTACGTGTGACAGCCAATGAGAGACCTACACGTCAGCATTGAAGTTTCGAAAATTTTCAAGCTGCGATTTCTTAATTACGTGGAATGGTTTGATAGGTTGTTCTTGGTTGCATTTGCATCACCCGGCCCAGTTAATTTCTCCCTCTTTTTTTCCAATTTACTGATTTTCTTTTTTATTTTTAATAGTAATAATTTATTAATTTTATAACTTCTTCAACGAAAATAGAAAATTAGTAGTTAAGATTTTCATTTAATTTCTATTAGATTATTATAATTTTTAAAATAATATTTCAATCTTCTAGATTTAAATTGTATTTTATTTTTTTTAAAAATATATCAAAGTCATTTAAATAGAGATTTGTAATGGATAGCAAAAATATTTAATATTTTTTTTATAAATATAAATTATATTAATAATGTTTTTAAAATTTCATGTATTTTTTAAATAGAGTACTAATAGTAAAAGTATTTTTTAAAAATTTTAAAATAGTCGGATATTAATAAAACATTTTAACATTTAAAAGTATTTTTGAAATACGTTTAACGAGTCAGATTACACTAATGTTATACATGATTTACTACTAAATGTTTGCAAGATGAACAATGAACATGAACGATACATTTAAGTAATAATACGAATCTTATCTTCCGAGATCACCAGCCTATATCATAATTTTTGTTAGGGAGAGGTTTCCACACCCTTACAAAAAATGTTTCGTTCCCCTCACCAACCGGTGTGGAGTCTAGTTTCTTTTGTATTCAAATCAATTATCAAATTGAATAATTTTGAACTTTAATAAGCTCAAGCAATCCAAAACTTAAATCATAAGTTTTATAAAGTACTCTCTAAGTTCCATACAACACAAGCTCTTGAGGTTCTAAAGCAACAAAAGGGCAAACACATTAGGTGCTTTATCCTTCTTGCAATGAAGTAACACTAATTAGAACCATACATAAAAGCACACTAGAGAGCTCCATGGAATATATAAGAGATACAACCCGACAAGCCAACCAACCAGCTCGGTGAGGATGAAGAAGCTTGTCAAATGTTTCAGGAAGCTCAAGAAAATGCTGGTGTCCTCACACGGTACGAAGCACAAACAGGAGACTCCGGCTTCATCTTCGCGTCGGTGTGCTGTTTTCTGTGAAGAGCTTTTCCTGTCATCAAAGAGGAAAAAGTGTTACGGTTCTGTTAGCAACGACGTCGATCGCAATCCTTTTGTAGCAGCTCGTCTTGCAGCACAGGGTCACTTCAGTCTCAGGCCAAACGTCTATCTCTGAGAGAGAACGGTCGGTTTTGTTTCAACTTACAATTTGCTATGATATAGTACCTGGTTTAAGAGATATCTCGTTTAAACGTCGTCATTTTGGTCAATCCCTTCTATTTTCTTTGCTCGTGTCGAATGATAATGAGGGAAACGACATTCCTCGTCGGTTTATCTGTGTGAGAGAGCTGTAAAAGGCCTCTGGTATTCCTTGACTATCATTCAATAAAGCCAACACTAACAGCAAAAATCATTCTTTCTATACTTACATAATAAGTTACAAACAATCTAAAGCCGACCCATAACCTCTGTCGACCAATGCAATATTTCCTACTAGTCATCGTTCTACAAGTCCATCGACACCAATGACTAAGTGCACTTAGATATATTCGAGTATAGACATGATATTCACACAACATGAACATATTCATTGAAGCATAAAGAAAGCGATAAGAGGATCATACACAACTTGCTTAGCGTTTTCTCCCATGACAAAATCAGCATGAGCATAATCTTCTCTAAACTGAACCACGAGCTTATCTCCGTCGTGATCTTTGAAGTTATCCAACAAGAGTTGCACATCGTTGACATCGGACAAGGCATCAGCACCTCCATAGGTAAGAAAGAGAGGGAAGTCATTAGGAATGCTTGTCATATTGTACGTTGGAGGAGTCGATTGCCCATAGTGTTTAATGTTTTCGATCACGTCAACGTAGTCGTACATTGCTATGGTTCCACTTCTGATCACTGCCCATAATCCCCAAAACAATATTTAGACCGCACAAAACAACAACAAAGATTCAAATATACTCAGAAGAGCCTTGATCCTTACTCTGAGACAGATGGATCATGTTCTTTGTTGCCGTTGGCTGAGGTTCATGGATTAGAAAGTTTTGAGATACAGATGGATTGAGACAGCAATTCTGGCCTATAATCGAAACAAAATAGCGATAATTCTCTCTACGAGCTCGGTTCGAAAATAAAACAATGAACTAAAACAACGTTCGAACCTGTGAAAGATGTCAACAAGTTGATACAATCAACTCCTGGCTTTGCACAGACCTCAACAAGAAGCTGAATTGCAGCCTTCCTATTTGTTCATTCAAAGTAAGTACAGAACTAAATGAACTAGTTTCACTAATCTAATAGTTTCCTTAACAAAAGAGAAATGGTCAAGTAGTTACCCTCTTGGATCAAACTCTTTGACACCCAACCAGAACAAGACCTGTTACGACGGATAAAAAGAATCGGCAACACGACATAACTCGACAGTAATACGAATAAACGTAGAATCGAATATTGTACCTCACCGAGAAAGTTATCAGCAGCGTTTCTCGCAATTGGGGAGGTTACATCACCCAAATGGGCAATTGGGCTAATCAAAGCAGCTGATATCAACATGTCTAGCAATTGGTGTTTGGAAAATGCAGCAAGAGCAATCAATGTTCCCTTCAATCCAAGAAGTTCTCCATCTCAGATACAGATAAACATACTCTAACACGAAGATGCAAAGAAAATGCAATGCTTAAACTAACCAATGAGTGTCCAACATAGTGCATATTCTGCCCAGTTCGATTATGAACATATTGGAGAGTGGCAGGGAGATCAAAAGCTACCAATTCATCCCATGACCAATCCCAGAAGCCCTAAAGAACAACTCAATATCAATTTCAGCAGCAAGCAAATCAAAATGGAAGCAAGAGAAACAAGCAATTACAGGATCATCAGGGCCTAGTGAGGTATGTCCTTGGCTAAATTTAGTTCCACGGGTGTTGGCAAGCCACACATCAAATCCTTTATCTGCCAAAACGAATGCCAAAGAACTTTCTGGAGGAAGCAACAGCCATGTTGCCGCATCCTTACCATCACAAAAAGTTCGTAAAACCAATCCATAAACACATCATCCTTTCACAAGAAATTACGGCACCAAAATCAAAATTACCAACCATTAGAAGACCATGTTGTAGCAGAACTGGAGGCCCATTGGCTGAACTCGTCCGTCCCGATGGGATTCTCTGCATGCTGAGTATAAACCCATCGTTTGTAATCACCTGAAAAACCCAAATGGAAGATCATTCTGTGAATCAATTAGGTATTTCCAAAAAAGAAGAAGAAGAAGAAGAAGAAGAAGAAGAAGTCGCTATATTACTAGATGTTCTTCGCAAGCGTAGTTGTGAGGCTCCACTAACGATTTACAGATACCATCGACTGAGCCAGGTTCCAATGCAGAAACTATTATGAATCCACAAAGCAGAAGTAAAAGAACGATCGGATTGAAGGGATCGGGCGAGTTCATTTTGATTCATGGTGTAACACAGGAGTTTAGGAATTTTATATCGACGCTGGCTGAATAGGAGCAGAAACAAACAGGAATTGAGCAATCACAAGAATTGGTATCCGCTTCCGCCCATCAGAAGCCACTGATCGAGGGCATCTAGTGGGGCCGACAAGTCGTTCCATTGTCAAATTAACATTACGCTCAAGGGAAAAGCCTTAGTGTTCATCGGCGACAAGATTCCACAATCGAACAAGAAAGTTCCTAGGCTGCTTCAAATGCCAATTTCAGCAGCAGGTCGATTTCAATAAGATGAACATTTGATATTATCCATTGAATTCAATAAGATGAACATTTGATATTATCCATTGAATTTGGTATTTATTGTAATAATCAATGCCAATCATGGTTCATCACCATTAATGCCTCCATCCGTGGTTTTATCATAATTTCTTTGATGCTTGTTGATTGCTCTTAACGACAGAATTCCGAGTATTTTAGTAAGAAAAGGCCAAACCCAAGATAATTTTTATTTTTTTATTTTTTTATTTATTTATAGAATATCTCAATTTTATTCACGTTATATCAAATAAAGTATATAATTTTTTTAAAAGTAAACAATTATTTGAGAGAATTAATAGTAAGAAAAAAAATCCAAAACAATGTTAATTAACACCAATTAATTAATTAAATTACAAATTTTGATACAAACCAAAAATTTAATTTATAGAATATTCAATAAATTGCTAGTAAAGATATGTGGTAGTTTCGCATTGCTACCTACATTATTTATTTATTAATAATTGCTACTCTATAAAAAAAATCTAAATTTATATAAAAACAATTTGATCATCTTAATTTTAAACTATAAAATTTTGTCCTGATAAAATAATTTGGGTTGACTTTGGTCGTTGAAGATGAAATTTTTTTCACCATTCCCTCAAAATAACAGTAAAAAAGAAAGTTACATCCCTATGGTCGTTTGCTTGCTTGAAACAAAGATAACTAACTTATTCAGGACAAATCCAATACAAAAATTTGGCACTAGTGCCAATGAAGCTCTGATTGTTACTGAGGCTTTTGCTTTCTGTTCGTTCCAAAAAAAATCTCAAAACTGGGACTAATGATTTCAATGCGTATGTAACTTTACAAGTTATCCAATCGAAACAATTTAGAAAACAGAATTGAAAACTTATAATAAGTTACCAAACTAAGATGTGTTGTATTGGAAGGGAGAACTCACATTTTCTTTCCATTTTTTTACTTGACAAAAGAAGAATGAGGCCTTACCGGTAAACACTTTACCTGCCTGGTTATGGTGACGACAAAAGTGAAAGTTCAAGAGACATTGCGCCGTTTCCTCATGATGCTATTGCTTGCTTGGAACTGGTGACTGTCTCCTCACGTTCTTGTGCTGCAGCATCTTTTGGAGTTTTGTTCCTTGTTTGGCTGCTGCTGCTGCTGCTGCTGCTTTCTTGCTTCCCAGCTTTGCCTGATGATCTCCTGAATGGAAAGTTCAGCCCTTTAGGATTTAGCCTCGTGAGCAATTGCCATCTAGGTTTTGCCTCCCCCAATAACTTCATCTGCTCTCGTCTAAATTGCTTGTTGGCGTAACGTTTTCCACCTCGCCATCCCAAGCAATATCTGCACAATCCACATTGGGTAATGATTACCTTAGAGAATGGAGCATGGACAAAAAAAGTTCAGATAGTAGTGTATTGAAGTGCAGAATTCAATGATCGAGCTACGAAGTAATGAAGATAGAAAACTTGGTGTCTTTCAACCCATTAGGGGAAGGGAACGAAAGGTTTATGGAATGAATCACAAGTTTCTTAAGTCACAAAATGTGAGATCCCATATCGGTTGGAGAAGAAAACGAAACATTCCTTATAAGGGTGTGGAAACCTCTCCCTAACAGACGCGTTTTAAAACTGTGAGGCTCACAACGATACGTAACAAGCTAAAGTAGACAGTATCTGCTAGCAGTGAGCTTGAGCTTGAGCTCTTATACAAAATACTTGAAAGACGGTTACATTAGTTGTTGATTTATCAGGGCTAATGAAAGAGGCCTAAGTGGCCCTTATTATCACAAAAGAGTCATATCTCATTCGAATAAGTAACAACTACCAGTGACCATCTCATGACAGGGAGGAGGATAGACTATTTTTCTGCATTTAATCCGCCTCAAAGAATGAAACTATATGTCCCTAAGAGTTTAAAGTCCATATGATAATGAAAACAATTGCATCATAAAAAGGGATTAGAACGCAGAACCAGACCCAATGATCAAAGAAGTTCCAGCAGTTGCAAAGCAAGCAGGAGTACTGATCTTTCCAACATTAACAGCCTTTGCAACTTCCGAATGCTCAAGTTGATGCTTTTTTCTCATCTGCCACGAAACAGAAACATAAATGTGAATCTAACCATTATTCGTGTAGGGGAGATGGCGTAACTAGTGCATTCATGCGCAAATGAAATAACGGGCTCAGAAGTGGCAGTGCACAAATTCCTTTAGTGTACTGTATGTTTGATAGGGCATGAATCTCTCAAATTTTTAGTGCCTAAAACAAACCCTAACCATGCATACACTCAGGAAAAAATGGATGAAGAAAGTGCTTGCACGGTTGTGCCAAGTAGCCATTAACTTCCTTGAAACAAAAGAGAACACAATGGCTATGCAATTATGGTTGGACTACATTCAAATAAATTAACAGATTCACACGATAATGCTTACAGCTTCCTCAATAGATTCAAGCCTTCGGTCAACTTGAACATTATGATAGTGGCGTAAAGTGTAACCTGCAGCAGAATCAATGCAACCTTAACTTCTGCTAACCTCTAAAGCATACAATCAACAGACAATTCATTGAATCCAAAACACAAAACTAAATAGATTGTCATAATGTTTTATAATTCATAATAAGGTATCTTCAATTTAAAGATACCAATCCCTTCTCATTCGTTTAGTTTGGATGTTAATTGAAGGCTTTGCTTGACAAAAAAAATTCAACGTGTATCCATTACAGCTTCTATTAGAGATAGGCTTTCTTCTTATATAGGGAGCAAAGCTACAATATCATATCATAATCTAACGTTTGGCCTCTTAAGCCTATTGATTCTTTAACACTACAAGGATAATCAAATGCAGAATTCAATGGAAAAACAATAAGGGGAATGAAAATTCAAATCACTGAACTCACCGAACCAGGCAGTTGCAACCGATGCAATAGAAGTCCCCACTGTAAAAACCACCCTATGCCTTTCGAATACATCCTAAAAACACGCAAGACCAGAACCACAATGTAAAACAATGGAGAAGAACAAAGGGGTTGATTACATCTTTGAGAAAAAAATTGAACAAAAAATCCCCATAAGCATTCAGAACATCGAATTTCAATAATCTACAAACATTAACAAACTCAGCATCCGAAAATTCAATCACCTTGGTAGAATAGAAAGTATCCTGAATGGCCGTCAATGAATTCACGGCCTTCCTCTTCAACCTAGGAACTGCAATCGAGCGTATAATCGAAGTTCCCGAGGCCTTTAATCTCTGCATGGTGCATTCTAAGCAGTTCGTGGTTCAGATTTCGGGATTGAATACTCTGAAATTCGACGATTTCCGCCAAAGAATTCGAGAAGACCGCGATCCTCCTGCCTTTGTTTCCCTTCAAGAATCCAATTCCCCTTCGAGGATGATCGGCCCGCCAAAAGTTGAATCCCGACAAAATTTTGGGCCAATTAGCAACTTAGCCCATTAAACGAAGTTTAAAGATTAGGGTATTTACACCTTACACCATTTCCGAAAATTATTTACAAAACTTACCCGATTCTCTAAAATATTAGAATTTCTGTCCTTGCAATTAAATTAAATGGATTGTTAAATTATGTACCTAAAATATAAGCAAAAATTTCACATTATTTTATCCTTTCAATAATACATCACGAACACGTTCATGCATCAAATATTTTTATTTTTATAAGAATCTTAAAAGTAGAATAGGGTTAGGTTAAGTTGGGTTATGAACCCTAATTTCGGGTTGGTCAGGATGACTCGACCAAAAAAGTTACAATCCACGAACATAACCAAATTTTTAGTTTTTCAAAAATTTCAAACCCATACAACTCGATCTATACTAGGTGCATTGAATAGTTCGAATTCATCCAGAGACACTTTTCGATTGATATTCTCTAGTGAACAAAGACCAAAATAGAATTTTCTTTAAATTAAAAAAAAAATCAAAATTAAATAGTAACAAAAATTCCAGGAATATAAAAAGAACAATGAATTGAAAAAGTGTTAAATGAAAAGAATATTGTTAGGTAGAAGGATGAATGGTGCCATTTTGGCCATATCCACCGAACAGTCAGCATTGAAAACAAATATCAGATTGGTTGATAGAGAGACAAAAATCGCCGGCGGCCATGCACCCTACCCCTACCCATGCCGGCAAGAACTCGATCGATACTTATTTCATTTTCGAGTAAGTCAGCCAACTAGACTTCCAGTCGTCATTAACGTGACCGACATATACTCAAACCCTTAGCCTCATTGACATTTGAAAAACATTTGAAAATTGGTTTTATGAAAGCTATAGGCTAGCCAGCAAATAAGCAACAACCACGACTTTGATAAGGGTAGGAAGAATTGACGACTAGTCACGTCTCCTATTGACATGATTCTAGTGAATAGTATATACACTCTTGTATTAACCTAACAAAAATGATAAAGATTGGTCTACATGAAAGCAAGTAGAAGAGATTTGGAATAGACGTGTAGTCATAGGCAGTACGCCTTACACAAGTATGACCGTGACATCTAGCACGTTATCACAGGCAACACGTTTTAGACAAGTATGACCATGACACTAAGCCTTGACATCCAACACCCGACCACAAACAACACGCCTCAGACACCTATGAGTATAATATATTTTAAGAAGAAGTTTTAATTAATACATTAGGGTTAAAATTAGAAGATCTAAAAGCAAGGAACCAAAAGGAAGAAAGAAAGCAAACGAAAATATAGCCTAAATTTCCCATATGTTATGGTTGGAAGTTTATATCATAATTGCATGGCCCAAGATGTTTGAGAGTAAAAATGAAAGAAAAGTGAACAAAATTATAACACCTGTATCATACTTATTGGCTGGGCCTTCCTTTCAAATCAATCTCAAATATTTTGTTCAATTTTTCACTCCACTTCATTTTTTCTTTTTAAATCACAATTTCAATCTCTACATCTTAGCATAATATAAGGTTTAGTGCATGCATATAACAATATCTTAACGACACGTGCTATCGGATTCAACTAAGACACAATTGCAGGATAAATTCAAGAACACCATATCATGTTCGAGTAACGTCGAAGAAAAGAAAAGATTACAAAAATTAAAACTTAGCAATATAAACAGAGCTTCAAAGGAAAGGGAAAAAGGAAAGGATGATAGCTAGAAGTTAAGATCAAGGGTCAGCCAGCCTCACCATGATGATCATAAGGAGGGTGTGTGGCTTGGCTTGGCTAGGCTTAGCTTGTTGTAGATGCAAACAAAACATGTTAAAACACAGTTGGGGGAAATTGGGAAAAACCCTTTGAATCAGTTTTGGGTTCCTTTTTTCAAGTTTTACTGATTTGGGTTTTGCCAATATGAGAGGTGCAAGCACATGGCATTGGGAAGGAAAACTGAGCAAAGTAATGCAATTGGTGAAGGCCTACTAAAGGGGGGAAGAACTTGGGAAGGGTGCCTGCCTCTCTATTGGCTTTAGGGCACGTTGAGATCAGAATCAGAATCAGAAATGGTATGGCAAGAAGAATCAGCAGGCAGCATCACATGTGCAATAAATGTTTCTTATCAAGAACCCTATCAGAGAAATCAATGAATGGCCACCTTCATCAGCCCCCCCTTTTGAACCAAGCCCCAAAGCCTAAACACTCAATTTTCTATCCTCTTAGAAGTAAAAATCAGGAAGAACATGCCCCTTATCAGTGCCTTCCCCAACAAATTTTCAGATCAAATCACCATCACCACACAGAGAAGAATGCAAGTCAAATAGATATGAACATAATAACTAGAGATAGATGATTAAGCGAAGAGAATGGCAATAAGACCACTGCAGAGTCTTTAAATTAGATGGGTAATCTTTGTACAGAAGAGTATGGATTGATGATGTGAATCGGATCAAGAAAGGAAAATCCCAGATCAGATACACAGCACAGCATAGCATAGCTTAAACGATGCTAAAAAGCTTCAATCAAACACAGACAAGATTATATCGGCCATGGCCGTCAAAGGGAACCCAGTCTAAAAGTCTAAGAAAGTAAGAGTCGACAGACAGGAGGGAGAGGGAGGGAGCGAGCAAATTCTCTTCAACTTACCACAATATTTGAATTTCTTTTTTCAGTTTAGTGTTTTTTCCCAAGAAAATAAGATAGAAAAAACAGAAGAAATGTGGAAAATGAGAGAGGATCATTGTAAAACCCACGATGATATGAAGCAAGAACAGGATCATCAGAGGCATAAAGCAGTAGCTTGAAGATCATCACCAGTTAAATCCACGACGTCCATGGGAGGTGGTAAGTTAAGATCGAACGGCAAGGCTCTACGGAAAGAAGCGAGAACACAGACCTCATCATCATCAACAACCGAGGAGGAGGAATCACAGTCGCTATGGCAGTCGTCAGGCGAAACAGGCTGCACCGGCCTCCGGGGAACCATCGACAACGACGACAAAGGGTTAGAAATCCGCGGCCCACTAAACGACTCAACAGTGGAACTCAAGCTGCTCGACGTAGGCCTATTAGCCTGGACACACTCAATCTTGCCAAAACCGTTCGAATCGATCAAATCCGGCGGCGATTGATAAAACGGAATAGGTTGCTGAATCGAAATCGTCGATGGATGTAAAGGAAAGTTAGTTTTGGCCTTGGCTCCACGGAGGGACCGAGCAGCAGTATCGTAAGCACGAGCAGCCTCTTCAGCGGAATCAAACGTACCGAGCCAAACCCTAGTTTTCTTCCAGGGATCTCTGATCTCCGCGGCGTATCTTCCCCAAGGACGCTTCCGAACGCCTCGGTATCGGATCTCTTTGAGAGGATTCTCGCGCTGAACGGTAGATTTCGGCACTTCTGTCGCTGTAAATGGATCTGAGGGCCTGCCTCGCCGCATGGATGAAAGAGGAAAAATCTTCGAACCGAAATGAGACTAAAAATAAGAAGGCAAAAAAAAAATAAAAAATAAAATTGCAGAAGATGGCAGATTGCTGAGAGAAAAAATGAATTGATCTGCTCAGAGCGACGGCTACCACCTCCTTTGGAATCCGACTGTCAATTTTGAACCTCCATTTTTGTCTCTGGTTTTTCTTCTTGTTCTTCTTCTTCCTCTTCTTCGCCTCCAACCTCTATACGGCCGGTTTTATCCCTCTCGGAATGAGAGATCCGGGTCGAGGTTAATTGCTTCGTGTAATTATCATTTTTTTTTTTTTTTAATTAATTGGAGATATGCGGTAAAACTAAAAAATAAAAAATAAAAATATAGGTAGGATAACCAAAATACCAAAATACCCCTTGCCTCTGCAAGAGCTAAAAGACAAGCCATGTACACATCTGTCATATACGTACACTCAACCAATATCCCTCGATAAAAACACCCATTTCTTTTTTTTTTTCTCTATTTTTTTTTTTTATAAAAAAATTATTATTGGTATGTCTCTTTGCTGACATCCTATACACCCTTTATGTTTCAATCTAGTGTCGAGTAGTTTGCAAATTTAAGGAAGATTGGAGCGTTAATAGCCTATTGATGAGCTCGGATTCGAGTTACACTTTCCTATTGGTTAACTTTGGTTTTAAACGCTTTTCAACTGCCAAATATGTATGTATGTACTTATTCTGTGTATTGAATTGTGACGCGTTGCAACATTATAATTGATTATATTAAGTACTGTGAGTTTTTTTTATATATAGAAACTCGAGATGTGTCTATATGTGTATAGAAATTGTAGTAATTACCTATCTATATGTACGAGAATTACGTTAGAATATAAAACAATTATCTACGTGTACATCATAAATATTTTGGCTAGGTCAGTTACCATATGTAAGAGCTCGAGTCAGCCTAATATTTTAAAAATGTTAGGTTACATGCATGTTAGGTTAGGGGAAGGACCTAAATAGACATATAATTCTTTTTTATTTAAAAAATGTCATTAACATATCTTTTATACAACCAAATACAATTAATGATATTAACGACAAAAAAAATTGTGATCCGATAAATATTATTTGAACAAAAACCACACATATTTACTTTTTACCATATATAGGGAAGAAATGCAAATATTTACTGCAGTCGATAATAGAAGTTTAACTTTATATTTAATGATATAATGGTATTTAATTTATTTTAAAATCACATTTTTGTATCATGTATGTACATGCCTTTAAATAAAAAATAAAATGAAATGGTAATTCGGGAGAAAATAACCGAACCGGTTGGGCCGGAAATCAAAACCAGGGAATCCAATAGAAAAATGGACACGTCATCAAGTTCTTTGTCCGCATCCGTTTGACTGGCTTCGGTGGGCCCACTGCCACCAGAGTTCTCCAACGCGCTAGGACAGCGTGTGTGGCGTTTTCGTGGGCCCCACCTATTCTTTATAAATAAGACGCCACCTTATATCCCACTCTTTTTATGTTCATTTAATTAAGCCCTCCAATTTCTTTTGATTAAATTAGTTTATTTATTATTATTGGTAAAAAAAAATATATAATCTTTACCATTTCGAAATTAATCTTAATTTAAATTCTAATTATTTTTTAGAAAGATGAATTGAATTTTCTTAATTATTCCATGAATATCAAATAATAGTTTATCAATTATAAATATATATAAAAGGTTAAAATAATAATAATAATAATAAAGGAAAATCAATGCCTAATAATAATATAAATATATATAAATTACTTTAATTAAAAAAAACCTTTAACTTTCAAATTCTTAATAATTATCCATTTTTAATGATATTTTAGAATTACTTTCCTATTGAAATATTTTATTTATTTATTTATTTTCAAATCTATAAAATAGGGAATTACTTTCGGATCGAAACATTTTATTTATTTATTTATTTTCAAATCCATAAAATACGGGTAGGAGTACACCGACACTTATAGTAAATAAAAATAAATAAAAGGGCAAAAAAAAAAAAAAGAAATATCAAGGATAGGTCATATCCATTTCTATTTTATTTATTTAAAAAAAAATCAATTTATTTAAGCAAAAGGTTTTATTTATTTAAAAAAAAAATCAATTTATTTAAACCGGAGAAAAGGTTGCTTATGTGATACACTCAACTAAGCACGCCTTGTAACTTAATTTTTAATGAGTTAAAATATTAAAAAAATTATTTCTCCTCCTATATATAAAATATTATTTTAATTAATTAACTCATTAAAATATCGATATAAACATCGGAATTTGATTAATTTTATTAGAGATTTTCAAAGAACATGACATGTAATCCTTCCCTTTGTTACGGGTGAGCTATATATGAATGGGTCATTAAGATTTATAAAAGGCTTCGGGTCGATTTAACCTTCGTTAACAAGATTGTGAGTCGATGAAATTGATTTACTGTGGTATTTTAAAAAAAGAAAAATTTTGGGAAAACAAGACAATTTAAAAAAAAAAATCTTATGCTGCCTTAACAACTAACATGTTGGTTGTTCATGTCTGGTTCACAACCATCCACTAATTTCCAACTTTTCAAGATTCAAAGAACTTTCTTCCATGGATAATGTTTCTAAAGGTATAGAGATTATATATATATATATATATATTCTAGGCATTTATTCAAGTATCCTAGAAGTTACCACAACGTGACAGCTACATTGAATAATATTTTCAAACCGATAAAGATCAAACAGTAAATGAAATGAGAAATTTTAAGCACCAAAATCTCATCAGATTGCAAGCTTAAATTTAAGTCATATAAGCATAACTGAGAAAGGATAAACAGCAGAAAAGGGTGGGATTGGTTGGTTTAATTTCACCTGCACTTTATTCAACACAAAAAATGCCTTCCCCTGCCCCACAACAGATGACTCAAGTAAACAAATCTCCAAGCAACTTGTTTTCACTCCCACATTATCACAGGTGAAATTGGGGCATAGGGGAGGTATAAAGTAAAGAAAATTTGTAATTCCTTGACAACATACTAAACAACAGAGTCAAAATAAAACAAAATAGCCATGGTTTTCAACCAGATTGATCTTGTAAACTTTCAGAACCACCTGATAATGAGCATGAAACAGAGGAAACCTCTTCAGCTGTGCCATCATCGACTTTCGTATCAGTAGTTTGCTGTTTGTTGTTCGGAGGATCAGCTTTCTGAACCCATTCAGACGATTTGGATATCGTCTGGGGCAAGGTATCGTGCGATGACAACGTATAGTTGTTGCTGGGATACTTCATGAAAGATGAATTGAGCACAGGCAGAGTGAAGCCATAGTTATAAGGATATGTTGCAGATGGGTGGTCAAATTTACAACTTGGGCCATACTTGCAGAGCCCATACATACTGTAGTATGAACATACAGCTTGCCCCTGTATGAAGCAGCAAAGTAAGAAATCAATCACTGTGTAGGAGATGAGGAATAAAGATATAACTGATTGATTACCAGCTAAATGGATTTCAAAAAGGAACTCAACAAGCTGCAGAGATTTAGAGTATGTACTTGATCTGTCTTTTAACACTTCATTGTGATTGGAATGATTCATGATCCAATTTCTACTATAAAGGAATTTCATGAGTTTTTGTATGATTAAGAATATGAACACTTACGGGTCTTGAAGGAAGCCCAAGCACATTCGTTGCTGATTGTGCAATTCTTTGTTTCGGATGATGAAACTTGCAATCAGATCCATATTTGCATGTGCCATTGTTCATAAAATAACGGCATTCTGGTTGATCGGGTCGATCGGGTAGCGTTAGAGTTGATGTTGATAAGGCCAACTGCCCATTAGAATGCGAGTCTTCCAAATTGACAGAATTATAACCAAGATTGGGAAGAACAGGACTGACATTGCTCTGATAGAACATGATAATGATCACAAATAGTACACACCATCAGTAAATCAAGAACTTCTATTCATTTGATTTCAAACTACATACCTAGGCAACTTTATCAGTAAAAAATTACCCAAAAGAAGAAAAAAAATTACCTTGTTTTCTACATAGTTGATAAATATACAGAAGTTAGAACAAAAAAGAAACACGTCTGCTGGAAAATCACATCTCTAATCCTTTATATGTCAAAAGTTTAATAGCACAAGATATTCATGGCCAACAGAAAAATGTTGAAATGACAACACTATCTAGCCCACCCATCACGACGACAGGCACATCTAAACTGAAACAGTGGGAAGATCAATACCTTCTATCAGGCAAGAAAGAAGCATGCTAATGTACAAGACAAGCAAGCAGATCTACAAACAAAATTGAAACAACCAACACATATTCTCAAGAGCTTGAAACAGCTACTAGAAAATTCTGAACATCCCAATTTTTATCACTAATGTGCATCATAATGGCTGAGCAGCCGTCCTCAATGGCTCCAGGATAAGGCAGAACCGCAAGGTTCTCACATATTTCACGCAACAAATCGTTTATAAATATGCAAGGCATTAAGAATTAAGCTAAACCTTGTTCATTCAAACGGGTACTTACCACATAAGTGTTCCAGTCTTGAGCAGCTATGGCACCCTGTGGTGGAGAAACCAGGACAGGCACATAAGATTGTTGGCCTTGTACACATGGACCAGGCATGTATTGCACTCTAGGCAATGACCAAGCAGGAATTCCACTAGCATATGGTAAACCAGATGAAGGCATGAATGGAGTGGCTGCAGAACCCAAAGCACCAGGTCTAGCTTGAGGTAACATATTCCCAACTGGTGCTGGCTGGGGATGATTAAACTTGCATGAAACTCCAAATTTACATGATCCCGTGCGCAAATAATAAGAACACGACTTTTCTTCCTGAGAAAGCACTAGGCTCATCAAAATCATTCCAACTATCTAAGATATCGATACGCAGGTAGCATAAAATTGATAAACCAAGACCGCGCACCTGTCGCATGGGAAGACCTAAAATGTTAAATGTAACAGGCCCAGCTCCACGCCTATCTCTTGGATGATGATACTTACATGATCCTCCATATTTACAGGTCCCCGTCTTCAGAAAATACTGCAAACACGTTCGAAAATTAGTAATAAAAGTCATAAGAAACTGCAAAAATTGTCACCAAATAGCCCTGAGATGAATCTCCCCTAAAGGGTCTATCTCATTTCACGGCTCTAGATGGTTTTCAAATCAAGGCTGTCAAAGAGTTTCAAAAGGATTATCGTGTAGGTTAAATTACGACACGACTCCATCGAAATCTAAGAAACTTAATCCCAACAATAATACCTCACAGTCGGGTTGCCCAATTCTTTCTGGCAATTCCCCATTATAAAGAGCACCCTGTATGATCAACAAATAGCGAAAGAAATGCGTTACTCAATCATCAGTAGATAGAAGATCATGAGGAACCATGTATATCATAGATGATTGTGCGACATCGGCGTCAATCGAGAGATTCCAATGTTCTTGCAGAAGCAAAATAACTTATACCTGAGCAACGTAGACAGGATGATTGAAGCGACAATTACTTCCATAGCTACAAGAGCCAGTTCTCATATAATACAAGCAATCAGGTTCGCCAGGTCGATCAGGGTAAGGGCTTGATTCTGCCGCGTCGCCTCCATCTTGATTATCGCTAATTTCCAACCGCCAGAGCGCCTCCGAGACATCTGATTTCAAAGAGGGGAAAATAGAAATCAAGAAATCAAAATGTGATGAACAACACGATGATCTACACAGCACCGAGAACTAACATCCTTCGTTTTATAAACCGTCAGAAGATGCTCCAACGCTAAATAACTACAAGCAACAAAATCGATATAGCCAAACACGAAGAAAACGAAATCTCTCCATGCCTCAAATGCATCAAAACACAACAGAAGTTCTTCAAAACGAGAGAACCGATGAGGCTTGAATACATTTAACCAGAATCATCTTCAATGAAGAAAGAAACATAAACAGAAGAAAACAATAAAATCGCTAATCACACGAAATTTCTTACACACTCGAACACTTGGAAGACAGCTCAAACTAGAAAAAAAAAACCCGATCACAAAAAATCCAAAGTCATTAGATGGTTATAACGAAAAAAACAAGGATCAGATCCTAACAATCACACAAAAGTGCATAAAAAATCGTTGAAGCTTCAGTGTTACCAGGGGATTGGTTAGGAACAGCATTCCTCTGAACTTGCAGATTATCTGGCATCGGTCGTAGATATTCAAAAAAGGAAAACCCCTTCAAATGCTTTTCAAATCCAACCAATCAAAGCTGAAGAAGCTCCTCAAATCTCCCGGGAAAATTCAGATAACAAACAACAAAAACGCCCCCAAATCGCTCAGAAATTCTCTTTCACAAATAAAAAACTCCAATAAATGGTGTGATCTTCCTCTTATGAAAAAGATGATCCCAGTCGGAAATTGAAGAGAGAAACCAATTTAGAAATCTTATTAAGGAACCAAGGCGAGAAGGGAATCGCGGATAGATTGTGAAGAATCAATGTAAAATCCACTATTATTCCAATTCGATAAATTCCTTTTTTTTTTTTTT
Organism: Cucurbita pepo subsp. pepo; assembly: GCF_057944985.1. NCBI lineage: Eukaryota > Viridiplantae > Streptophyta > Magnoliopsida > Cucurbitales > Cucurbitaceae > Cucurbita > Cucurbita pepo. Next base: position 18,580,317 of record NC_141802.1, on the reverse strand, counting down.
TTTTTTTCACTTTTTTTTTTTTTCTCTCTCTCCCTCTCTCTCTCTCTCCCCAATTAACGATAAAACAAGTTTCTTCACGCTCGTGTACGAATAATAAATACGGCAAGTATGTGGAAATGACCATTTTACCCTTTATTGTTCGCCGATGATCGTAATTAAGAGTGTAATTACGTCCTTAATTAATTCATTAGTACCAGGGCGTGTTGGCTTCCATTATTATCTTTTATCTTTACCCATTTTTTTATAACTTAATATTTAACAAATTATTTAATACACCATTATTACTTCATATTTTTGGTTGCTCTGCTCATTATCACTAATTGTAATGTAAATAAATTCATTCACAAAAATAATAATAATAATAAATAAAGCCTACTAATTCCCATAAATTCATTAATTTCCTCATTTTTATTTATTAAACCCTATTATAAGCTCAAAATTACAAAATAATAATAATAACAATAATAATTGAAATTTAATATTTAAATTGCAATATTTATTCGAGTTTAAAGTACAATCCGACGAAGATAAATATTTAACTAATTTTTTATGGGAATTAGAATCTAATTATTAATGTATTAATATTGAAAATTACGATGAAGAATAAAGTGTAAAATGTATTTTCTTTATTTTTTATTTTTTTTATTTTCAAGGAAATTATTATTTATTGTCTTTACTCTTTTTTCACTTTTTTTAAAATTAGAGTGGGCCTCAAGAATCCACGATTCCTTTTTCTTTTTTCTTTCTTATTTTTATTTATTTTGAAATTTCTTGCTTCTTTTTAATTATTTTTCTTTAATAATTGCATGGAGTTATAAACGTGTGATAGAAACGAAGACCAAGAATCGTCACGGTTAGAGTAACAATATGTTGAAATGTAAATTGCACACTATTTATAATTTTATTCTCGGTACTGACTTTCACTTAGTCTTCAAGACTCGCACTATAAGTACGACGTATTATTTATGAGCTATTTTACTAACGGACTTGATCTTCGAGACTTGCAGTGTAGACACAGAAAAGCACAATTGAACCTTCTTGTGCGCACTCGTTCGATAAAATAATTATTAAAAAATTACTTTAAATATAATAATATTAGAATTAACATAAGTCCATAAGTCAAGGGTGAATTCTTCCACCATTATAAAGGGAAGGAAGACCAAAGACCATAGACCATATAGACTATAGTTGACTTGAAAAAGGCATTTTCAAAATAATAAGAAAGGGCAAATACGTCATTTCAAAGAATGAATAATTTATTATTGAATTAAAAGAAATTATAAAACAATGAGATGAGATGAAGGGTAGTTTAGTAATTTGGCAGACTATTTCTTTCGCCGTTTAAGTTGGCGAAAAATTGTCGACGTGAAAGGGCGCGAAGCGGGGAGGGGCGGTGGAGAAATGTGGGCCAGAATTTAAGGGTCGGGCCCACATAAACTGTCCAAAAACCATTGAAGTGTGAAATGACGGAAATGGCATGAGAAAAATAACTTTATTTCCAGATTAGAAGGGTAGAAGCGTCATTCTGTCGTCACTGGAATTTCTTAAATCTATGTGCCATTTTCGAATTATTTAAAACTTTTTTTGGAAAAAAGTGAAAAATCGTCGCCGTCAGAGGGGCATCAGAGAAATTTTTTAGATTTTGGCAGAGACAAGGCGCCATGTCACGTGCTTGCCCTCAGGTTGAACCAGACTAAAATGGGAGGCTAAACCAAACCCTAAAATGACTGTCGTTATGGTCCACGGATGTGAGTGTCCTTGAACTTAGACTTCCATCGTCTTTGTGTATACTATTATCTACACTTTCGATATCCCGACCAGCTAACTTTTAAAATAATTGACGACGACTTAAGAAAATCAGATATCATACGAAAACATATTAGCGGTATGTAAATTCAAAAGCAATTGTTATGGCTTGATTATTAAGAATGAAGTAGACATATTATTTTAATTATTTTTATATCGATATTTTTTAAAATATATATAATTTAAATTGCAATCTGAAAAATCTAAAAAAAAATCATTTCTTATGGAATAAATTGAAATTTGATTTTAGATAAATAAAAGAAAATCAAGTTTATCAAATATACTTAGTAGATGAACCATATTTTGATTTCTAAAATTAAAAAATAATATGTGATTCTCAATATTATTTTATAGTTAATTATTTTTAATTAAAAATATACATGGATGCCGTTAATTATTTAATAAATATATAATATGATTTTAAATATGAGTATGGTAAGGTTTGTATCTAACTATTAAAGCACATACTTTGATTATGAAATATTTTTTTAAATATAGGTAGTGGAAGGCTACCCGTAACTGAATTAAATATTTTAAAGTTTTATTAATTAAAATAATAATTTATTTATTAAGGAATTAAAAGAATCTATTTTGTTTAGAAATTAAAATTTCTTGGAGATTATAATGAATTGATTAATTATAAAAGTAAAAGAAAAAATAATTAAAGGAGGGGTAAAATGGTCAGGGGGATTAATTTGAGCCCACGAAAACACTGAGACAATGGGAAATCGAGAGTGGGGCCCACGAAAGGGACAGATTAAGCCTCCCCCACTCACCAACAAAATTATAGGAGAAAGGAAGAAAATGAAAAAAAAAAAAAAAAAAAAAAAAGTTTTTAATTAATTAATTTTTATTTATAAATATATTTATTATTATTTTTTAGTTTTGTTTTCACACTCTCTCTCTCACTCTCTCACTATCGGTGGACGCTCTCATTCGTCCTCCTGTCTCCCTCACGCGTCAACTTTTTTGTCTGTTGACCACGCGCCATTCGCCTCTAGCCACGTGTCGCGAATCGAGCTTCTCTTTGCCCATAATGTGCGTGAATCTTGGATGAACGCCACCATTGATCCCCTGCTATTTTTACAGCTGAACTCGGATGGGATATTTTTTTAAATATAGAAATAATATAATTTAAATAAATAAAAAGAAATATAGGGTAATGTCAAAAAGCATTTTAGAAAAATAGTGTAACCGTATACCATAATTAATCTAACTCATGTCCTATGTGTCCGAATAACTAAATAAATTGTGCCCAATATAGTTACGGTTTGCCACTAAAGATGACACAACACGTGGATGCGAAATCATATGATGAGCTTCCATATTGGTTGAATGTTGTTGAAAGTTTATTAAGGGCTCTCATAATGAGGGAAGGAAGAGGTTTGAATTTTGACCATTTGACGAACTCTCGATTTCTCTATTTCTTTATGGGGAATCTTGTTTTACCAAGCACCCCGTCCCCTACGCTTGTGCCACGTACATATACCTATTCCCATTCTTTATTTTTATTGACAATCTTCACAGGCAATAAAGAAAGCTTTTCTGTTTTCTTCCTCTATTCCTTTCCATTGCTCATTAATTAATTATTATATTCTTTTATTTTTGGCAGCATAGGGAGGGGATGAATCGTAGAGGGATGTAATCCATACCTCTTATAATGGTTATTGAATAGTCCGAGTTGTTCAGGTAATATGAACACATGTAGTTATCCAAGCCCACAATGCTGATTTCACGAGATAACAAATGAAATTCGATTCATAAGTTAAGCTTGTATAACCTGAAGTTGAGAAATAGAAAGCATAAGCTTACATTCATAAAAACTTACTTTTTATACAACTACGAAGTTCAAAAACAAAACACAAACTGATCCGAACTAAATCTCTATCTCATTCGTATAGCACACAACATATTAAGCATTTCACCAAGAGGTTTGAATTCGAGACACTTTAGGCCAGTCTCATATCCAAACTTCGAGCCAGTAAAGGCAAGAATAAATAAATAACTTCAATACTACAGGAATGGTAGAGTAGGGAATAAAACAGTGAAATAAATAATGATATAGTTATAAAAAAAAAGAACAGTAGTATAGAACTATTCTTCTATACTACGAACATAATACAAAAAGTGTTCTCCTCAGCTGCAAACCGCCTCCAAGAGGCGATTTTTTGAGGACGATCAAATTGAAAAGGATTAAGGTATGAAATGACATGAAAGGAAGAAGTTGCTGACAAAGCATGATTAGCATCGTTATGTAAAAAGGCAGGCAGTTGGCAGTTGGTCAAGGAAGTTAAAGCAAGCATCAATAATTGAAATGAATAGGTCAAGTAAAGCAGCAGAAGTCAGTACTCAACTAAGCATGAAGGTAAAAAAAAAATAATCATAATAAAGGTCGCCTTCAAACCAGTCTTTGGTACTATAGGGATATTCGATATTTATTGTCCTCAAAACTTTAGACCAAAATTAACCAAAAAGATCTAGGATGGGTCATCCAACAAACTTTATTGCCTCTAGTCAAAAGCAGGCTGAGACATATCTGTGTTGGCGCTCCTGCTGAATCCCAATATTGAATACCTAATTTTTCTTTTCCACAAGCGAAATGGGACGGAAAAGTTGACAATGAGATGAGAATTTCAACATGAAACTGCAGAAGCCGAATGTACAAAGTTTTTGGAGACTAATTTGTTGTAGTAACTATCAAGATGATTCTAAACAGAACCAGGATCAAGAATTTCCTACATTTTAGAGTGAAGTATCGTCCGAAGTTAAGTTTATGTTAACAAGATTGAAATCAAATACTTGGATGATGCATTAGTCAGCCCTTCCTCTTACTGCCTCACAGCTCACTCTTCAGAAACCACCCCATTTACTCCATTGTCTTTCACTTCAAAGTTAGACTCGTACACAAGTGAAGATGCTATCACAAGGCTTGTGACAGACAAAGGCATTCTATTCAGTAGTTCAACGTAACCAATTTAAAGAACACAATCCAAGCTTCCAGAGCATGATTGGTTCAAGGACATAATGACTATAATGAATAGGGTGTGGATAGAGGATTAGATTGTTAGGAATCACGGATTTCCACGGATGTCCACTTAGAGTATACCATGGCTTTGCTTTTGGTTTCCCCAAAAGGCCTCATACCAATGGAGATGTATTCCTTACATATAAACCCATGATTATCCTCTAAATTAGCCAACGTGGGACTCCCTCCCAACAATCCTCATCATATATGATCACCAGGAGCTAGGTATAAAATACCCCCAGCTTCTTGATGGGTACACGTAACCTTAACTAAAAAAGACCCATCTGTGTTGTATTTCCCTACCACATGCACTATCGTGAGCATTACTTACATATATTTGAGCTAAAGACGCATCCCTACATAATTTCTATTCTAAAATGGTTAAATTACTAATTAAACCGCAAGAACCAGCACCTTAATTGTTCCCTGGCTAAAAGGATTTTTTTTTATTGATGACTTCAGGTATGTACAACAAGAGAGTACAGAGAATAGAAAGCATTTTCAAAGCTCTACCGGACCAGATATATATATATATATATATGATATAGTTTACTATATATAGCTTTACCAGATTTAGCCATCTACTATATATAGCTATTTACATATATAGTTTAGCTTTACCATATATAGCTTTACCAAATAGCTTTACCCATATAATCTTTTGACCAAACTATAAATAAGTATCAGCGGAGCCTAACGACTATCACTCTTCCAGCAAACAGCACTGATGAAATTAGATCCCGCATCATCCTCCACATCACCTGCATCAGGTGAACCAAATTTATGCGAAGTCAGCTGTCTGGAGATTTCCTGAGACAAGAGGCAACACTTGTGTTATGTTCTAAGATAAAGAATGGAGAGCCACGGTTTTGAATATAAATAACCTTGTGGTAGACAAAGACTTCGTTTGTTTCACTGCCGCAAGCAATGTATTGGTTATTTACTGTCAGACCAACAAAGTTTTTCTCATTTGTATGGCGTCTAAAGGTACGAACCTATTCCTCCTTATAAAAATCCCAGGACATTTTAGCTTGCAATTCCTACCAAAGAAACGAAAGAATTCAGAAACATTTGCAATTTATAAGCACACAAAGGAGTAAAATAAACCAACTAGGCTAATTTTTTTAAAAGTAAGAAACCAAGCTTTCATTGAGAAAAATGAAAGAATATACAAGGGAAACAGAACAAAACGTCCCAAAAGCTACAGAAAAGAACTTCAATCCAACAATATCAAGTCAATACCATAATTACAGAAAGACCCACAAAGAGCCATTAAACTTAACCATCTCCTAGTCCTCATCACAGACCGCTCCAAATATCTACAAATTCTATTATTTCTTTCAACCCAAATCCCACACAAAATAGCAAAGAAACTTCCAATTTAGAATTTATGTAAATGCAAAACAGATGCACTGACCCTTGATGATTAACCCCTTGTAAAGCACGACGAAAGAGTTCAATGGGGGTGGCAGTTTTTGCTATTTGATGAGCTGAAGTCTTCTTCAGTATCTACAATGTGGTACAGAAAAATCGTATCATGATAAGCTGCATTTTCAAATAAATCATTTTAAGACAAAGATGGTCATACTTTGTTCGCCAATTTGTATACATTAGACTACTAGAACTCACTTTCGATTACAGTAAGAGAACATACATGGATTAAGTATATTTATCTGATAAAATAATATTCTAAAAAAAGAATAATGAGATCGGCATCTGCATACCTGCTTCATTAAATTCTAACATTTTAATGGTTGCTACAAATTTTATAAAATTCAATGCTTAATCTGCATCATCAATGAAATTAGTCAAGAATATTAATAGAAAAAAGAAATCACAGGCCAAAAAGTGAAAATTATAAATAACAGAAGATTTCTTTGTATAACAGGATGATATTGCTATATGAAACTATAATGTTCAACTCATCGCCAAAGAAGATTAAAAAATAGGAAACTATTATTTCACTGAACTTCCACAAGGTAGTAATCTTATTCATCGACCAGTACACGATTGTATAAGCAGACACAAAAGCAAGGCACAGAAACCGCACAATATAAGTAGAGTGATCGAAAATTTTCCTATCTCAGACCTTGCCAGGACACTTTGTTCAGAGTTTTCGAATAGTTTCTTCCTCAAGACGGAAAGTAAGAAAATTAAGTAATCCAAAACACAGTATAAATCCATCGATCGTAACAAACGGTACATAAAAACGCCAAAAACAATTGAATTACAGAAAACAAACCTTATCAAGCGAGAAGTTAGGAAACAGCTGGTCGGAGGTGAGATGCTGAGAGCAGCAAGGGAAATCGCTCTTGTTATGGAGATGAAATGATGCACATATAGCAGAAGCTATGGCCACAAGCAGTGAGGATCGCATCGCTAATGATCTGAATGCAAATCGGGCAGAGGAAGTCCTTATCCAGCTGAGTCGGAGCCTCGGCGAGTGAGCAATCGGGAATTGACGATGCAGCTGGCTCCGACTTCACCGCAGGAACTAAGGCTCCGGTTGATCCCTCCCCCATCGACCTTTCTGAGGACCGAGCTGTCGGAGGGAGAGCGAAGTAGGAGAGAGAGAGTGGAAAGCGGGAAGAGAGAGTGAATGGAAGATGAAGAATGGGACCCATGTTAGTGTTTGTGAGGGTCACAACGCCCCACGTGATCATTGGCATGTACGACGTCGTTATCGTTGCCATATTTTTTTAGCTTCACTGTCAAGAAAGAAATAAGGAAAAGAAAAAGAAAAAGAATAAGAAAAGGAAGAAATGGAATATCCGTCTTGATCCCAAAGCCTTCTTCCTTCCCGCGCCATCTCTTCCCTATAAAGCCGCAGTTTGAACACTCTCAGTTTCTTTCTGTTCATCTTTTTCTTCTTAAGCTGTAATGAAATTTGTAGAGCAGAGCTTGAAGCAACAGTCGGAACAGATATGCAAGACTGTTGAGATCGACGTAATTGATCACCATCGCACTGCATCGTCGCTGGTCGAATTGGAAGCTTCTGAAGATTGCGAGAGGGATGGACCGGATGGTGACGGCCTCTATATTCCTCCCCTCAACTTTTCCATGGTTGATAATGGCATTTTCCGCTCCGGCTTCCCTAATTCTGCTAACTTCTCCTTTCTCCAAACCCTAGGCCTCCGTTCCATTATGTATGTATTGTTCTGCTTGTTTACGATTGAGTTTCTATGTTTGGATTTTCTGTCTTTATGATGAACGGATTGATGAATTTGCATCGACTTATGGATGTAGATGTCTATGTCCGGAGCCGTATCCGGAACACAACATGGAGTTTCTCAAGTCTAACGGAATCAGATTGTATCAATTTGGAATCGAGAGCTATAAGGTGCGTTTCCGTTCATTTTTGGACTCTCCTTTATTATAGAATTTCTGATCTCAGTTAACAACTCAACGATAAAAACTGCTATATTTGAATTAGGAAATGACTGCGTTAACTGTAGATGTTCAGCGTTTACATTACAGCACGTAGTTTAAGTTATATGGAATTTCACCAGGGAACGCATGGCGCAATTCGGTATGGAGTTGTTTATCGCATAATTCAGTTTTCCTTTACAATTACGAAGTTCGATTAAGAGTTTGCATCGTTGAGTATCAAATAAGTTTATAAGCTTCCATTAGGGCAGAAGTCTAGATGTCTCGGGCATTGGAGGCTTTTTGAACTTATATTTGTTTCGATCTTCTGCATGATTTTAATATTAAGCTTTAGTCCTCGATTTCTGTGATGAAAAGTATATGTCTAAGGTTAAGTTATGTCTGAAATTTTGTCTAATCATTATGTTTGATATTCACACTGCAAAGCTGTTCTAATTGCGGGAATTGTGCTTACCAAAGAATTGATTTAGAATCAGATTGATGAAAAAAATTCAAAAGAAGCATCAGAAGTCGCTTATGAGAAGTGAAAATTCATTAAGGAAAATTTCTAATTGGCCACAGTCTCTTTAAGTTGAGATGCAGTCGGGAGAAATGCATTTTGAAATGATGGAACGTGGTTTTAGTTCTTCATCTCTGCATCTTCACCCAAACGTTAAATCTAATCAACGCTAGACCATCGATATAGCTGATGGAGATTGATATTTGGAATTTGAAAATGTTGAATGCTTAGATGCCATGGGTTACCTTTTGAAGATATAAGATTTATGATGAATGACAATAGATTTGAATCGGCAAACTAATTTTCTCAGGCAATAAGAAGATATCGATTTCATCTACTAGTGTTATTAGCTGTATCGTAAGTTCTAGCATATGTTGATTGGTTTGATTACTAACGGTTTCATGTGATCTTAAGCTTGGGAAAATACTGACTGTGTAATGTGTTCTAAATTTAGGAAATTCGAGGATTTTGGTCATCATTTTTCATTTATTTGTGATTTGAACATTTACTTCATTGCATCCTCACTATGCTGTGAGTGAACATCTGTAAGTTCCCGCATCGGTTGGGGAGGAGGTGGATTGTAAGATCCCACATCGGTTGGAGGTGTGGAAGCCTCTTCCTAGCAGACGCATTTTTTAAAAACCTTGAGGGAAAGTCCAAAGAGGACAATATCTGTTAGCGGTAGGCTTGAACTGTTACAACATCATTTTAATCCATCCTATTAGTGCCTCAGTGCTTCAATCTTGATCAAATTGTCATTGTTTATGCCTCAGTTATGGAGGCCTGATTTATGATAATGTTGCATCAGCCTGCTTGTGATCTTTTCTGGTTTCTTTAAGTGGTATACTGTGATGCTATATGATTATGTTCCCGTTGAAATGAGAATACGAGTGAAATATGTCTGACTCTGCTGGATTGCACAGAAATACCAATATAGCTTTTGGAGTTAGTTTTCTGTCTTTTATATTGGTATTATTGTTTGGGTTTTCAGGAGCCTTTTGTGAATATCCCAGATGATATGATTCGTGAAGCACTGAAAGTTGTCCTTGGTACTACTGAATATCATCTTAAAAGTGATTGACTAGAGTATTAGTCTTTTAAGATTGTTGTTTCTTAATTAAATTTTCTCAATGCAGACGATAGAAATCATCCAATCCTCATACATTGCAAGAGAGGAAAGGTAGTCACTGTGTTTCCCTCTATGCTTCCACATCCCATGAATCCAAGTTCACTACTCTCTTTACCTAGAAACCCTTCTCTCTGTCCAGCATCGTACAGGTTGCCTTGTGGGATGCCTGAGAAAATTGCAGAGGTGGTGCCTCACTTCTGTGTTTGATGAGTACCAGAGATTTGCAGCTGCAAAAGCAAGAATTTCAGACCAGAGGTTTATGGAATTGTTCGATGTCTCCGACTTGAGGCATCTTCCCATGTCATTCGCATGCTCAAAGAGGTGAAAAATTATTGTACTGAAATGCTTTCTGTTTGTTCTTTGGCAAATGCAGAGGACAGACTTGTGCTGGAGGAATAAAATGAAAAAGACAGTAACTCCTGAAATTCCTCTTAGTAATTTAGAGAATTTTCTTTTCTTTTCTTTTCTTTTCTTACCCTTAGAGTAATGACGCATGTTTACATTTGTACACTTCTAGGTATTCTAAACTCTTGTTCTATATCAGTCTGTTTGTTTTTGTAAAGATTTCTTTGGTGGTTCGGGTGGCATTCATTAGACGACTAGGGAAGCAGCAGAAAACATTCACACACCTCAAAGTCATAGTGAGGTTAATCTAATAGTTGAGGTAAAAGGAATTAAAGTTCTCAAGTTAAGCATATTTTTAACATTCAATCACGGTTTACCATAGGTACTATATTTGACCTTTTATTATAGATAAAGATCTTGTATCTATTTACGGTTCTTTCTACTTCTTTTGTAATTTATTTTATGATTATAAATAGAGAATTTCACGATCATTTAGGTGGGATGGTTTTAACAAATATTCTCATTCATCACCTTCCAAGTTGTTTCTATTAATGGTTGGGAGGGAGTTCTACACTAGCTAATTTAGGGAATGATCATAGGTTTATAAGTAAGGAAATACATCTCCATTGATATAAAGCATTTTGGGGAAGTGCAAGGCAAAACCATGAAAGCTTATGCTCAAAGTAGATAATATCATACCATTGTGGAGATCCATGATTCCTAACCGTTTCTTTCCTTAACTATTATAAAAGGTAAGCCAATTTGCATGTTGAAGAACACTATAATGTAATGTTGAGTTATATTTGGAACAATAAAATGCTAGCTACAATTTTCAGCTGTATGATCATCTCTGGTTCGTTCCAAGACGAAGAAGCAGCTGGAAGTGTCAGTGGAAAAAGCTCGACGACCACTTAACCAAAGGTACACTTTATATACCCACCAACCAATAGTTCCTCTCATCTTGATTTCTTATGGAACTCTTATTGGATCCATTCATTGCACTGGGAACCGTGTTCTTCATATGAAATGATTATTCTGAACATTATGAATTTCAGTTAAATCTTGATGAATGATTGGAGAGGCATCTCTTAAGTGGATAGTGGCTTAGTTTAGGGCCAATGAGTAGGAATTCCATTAACCATATTGACTGTCTTCATTTTTAGGTTTGATGCCAATGATCACGGGCAATCATTGCATAGTTGGTAGTGTTGATGAGTTGTATTCTACCTTTGCCAATTTATAATGATTACTTACTTCTGCTTGTTTGCCCTTTGCAATATTCGGTCAAAGTCAAGCTTATGTGGTGTAAACTTCACTCAAATTCTATCGACCTGTAATTTTTCTTCATTAAAATAACACTTTCTTGAAACATAGAAACATCCTGTCTTTAAAAAATATTAAGGATTTGTTAGGCCAAAATTCACTTTTGTGATCTTGGAATTTTTTCCTGCCTATATCTTACCAATAAATTGACTTGACATTTTCCGTATTGCCGCACAAACAATGGATCTGTATGTAGAACTAACGAGCCACCTTTCATCAATAGGGAAAATACCAACAAAAATTAATTAAAACTGTATTCTATTGGTTCGAGTTTATTAGTGTCATTTATAGTGGAAAAGATTTTGATATCATTATTTAGCCTAAAATGAGTTTTGTTTTCTAAAATCAGATAATATGAAAGTCACTTTTTGCTTCTGTAGCTACAAGCTTTTTGGTCGGGTCACCGGTCTACAAAAAAAAAATGATGATATGAAGAGCCTTTTTATTTTGAAACAATAAAGGTAATAATACTAAAAAGAAAAGCTAAGTCATATTATGTGTGTATATATAAAACCTTTTAGAGACAGATAAAAAAGAGAACTTTAACCTTAAAGTTTTAATAATTAAATTATGTATTATTTATTGAGTTGAACTTTCTTTTTCTATACACTTCCAAAAGCCCCACTTATAACAGAAAACATTCAATTTTGGATGAACTTTCCACGTCAACTCACTTTCAGTATTAAATAATTAAACAAAAAAATCTTAAATATACTAAATAAAAACCACACTCATTTCAAAACTTTACATTAAATCACTAACCAATCCATTCCATTTCAAGCTTACAAATACTCATTTTAAACATACACATAAACAAACCCCATTTTTCACCATACAATATATTATATAATATATATATATATATATTATATATATTCTTATTCCAATGAGTTAAGTTTAAAATAACACACATAATTATGGTCATATATTCCCCTGAGTTGATGAATCAATTAGTTGGATTCCACAGCTTTCATGGCTTCAAACCTTGGCTCCTTGGCCTGGAATTTCAGCCCTGCATACAGCTTCATGTAGTCTTCAAACACGAACTTTGGGTATAATACTTCATTCTTCTCCTCACCCTCTTTCCCCACCAGGGCCGGCGCTGGGTATATCACTGCGTCGCTCCCGGGGTTGTAGAACGATGCTAATGACATCCTCCCTTCCCCGTCGCGCTGCGCTATCACTCGGTGCAGCACGCTTTTGTACTTCCCGTTCGTGATCACCTGCAACGTTCATCCCATTTAAGCGTTTCTTTACTCATGGGTATTGATGATCATAGGTGTAAATATTATTCTACCGTAGAGAGTTGTGATTCCTAACGATTACCTCTAGCTGGTCGCCAATGTTGACGACGATCGAGTGGCGGAGCGGTGGCACGTCGACCCATTGGTCGTCTTTCAGCAACTGGAGGCCACTCACCTTGTCGTCTTGGAAGAGGAGGATGATGCCACCGGCGTCGGTGTGGGCTCGGAGGCCCTTGATCAGATCCGGCTTAGGACAAGGTGGGTAGTTGCTAACCTTGGTGCCAAAAGTGGGTCCTTTAGATCCATAAAACACATTCTTGAGGTACCCTTTTGGGAGCCCAAGATTCTCGCAAAGTAAATCCAAAAGCACTTCCGCAAGCTTCTCCAATTTGGCAGCAAATTCCTTCATGACGGCTCTGTATTCGTCGTCCAAGTCCGGCAAGTCGGCGATGTTGGAAACCGGGAGATGGCGGAGGAAGAAAGTGCTTTCCCAGTCAAGATCGTTGACCTCCACCTGAACCCCATCTAACCCTTTACTCTCCACCAGCTCCTTGAACCTCTGTTCCATACACTTCTTGTAGTGCTGTTTCGTTAGCCTCTCCACTTTGTCCAGAAACTCTGGCTCAATCCCATGGTTCAAAAGCTGCAAAAATTACTCGTGTTTTAATCAGTTGAACTATACAAAAAAAAACCCGAGTAAACGAGAGATTATTACCTCGAAAAAGCCCCAATTTTCACAGGCGTCTTTGATTTTCTCCAAGATGGGGGCTCGTTCTTCGCCATTAAGCTTCTCCAAGTTGATAATTGGGAACTCCATTGGTGCAAAATTAGAGCTTTTCTGGTTGTTGTTGTTGTTGTGTGTCACTCTGTTTTGCTCTGTGTGGGGTTTGTTGGAGGAGGGGCGAAGGGTATTTATAGGGGAATTTTGAAGGATGATTAGTGGAAATGGGAATAATAGGAAGATTTGTGAAAGCATAAAACGACAAGTTGGGGCGTGGCTGGTTCAACAATATCCACAGGGGAGAGGACCCACACCCGATGGCTAAGCCATTTTGACTCACTAAGCCAATGGAGTTTGTTTGGGTTGAAGCCTTGAAGGGATGCCAATGGGGATTTGCTTTGAAAATGACTGCACCAACCTAGCTTCCCATGCCATTTCCCATCCACCCCAACCACTTACAATAACTTCCCTCACGACGCTAAACCCTTCTTTTGTTCTCGGGACCTCTTCAGAATCTACCCCGCTTACTATTAATATCTAGGTCGGTTTGATAACGATTTCGTTTTTAATTAAGGTTTAGGGTTCGATTTGAATGTTGGTCTAGTCCAACGAATGAACCTCATGTACACAGAAACGATTAGATGTCTTAATCATTGAGCTATGTTCATGTTGCAAACGATGACTAACCCTATTGGTTTAACATGTAGTGTAAGCCTATCTGAATCTCTAACCTTAAATAAATTGTGTTCTATCTAACTATAACTGGTCAAGCCCTTGAGTGCCAACGAGGAAGTTATGTCTCAAAGGGGGGTCCGTATTGTGAGATCCCACGTTGGTCAGAGAGAGAAACAAGTGACAGCGATGAGTCAGACCTTGGAGGAGAATAGATTACGAGATCTCATATCAATTGGAGAGGGGAAAGAATCACTGTTTATAAGAGTGTGAAAACATTCTCCCTAACAAACATGTTTTAAAAACCTTAAAGGGAAGCTCGAAACGGAAAAGGAGGACAATGTCTGCTAGTGGTGAGCTTAGACTGTTATATTAATAGTTGAAATAGAAAGGCGGATTATATTTGAAAATATTGGATAATTTATATTTAAAAAATGACAATAATATAAAAAAAAAAAAAAAAGTGGTAGGAATGAATTTATATAATATCTCACAATCAAAGATAAATAGCCTCTCATACCGAATATATACTAAGCTTTCAAATAAATTCTCACTAAACAAATTTAAAATTTATTAAAAAATTAATAGATCTATTTTTTTTTCTAAAATTATAAGTAAATAATATATATTAATAAAAAGGTGAATATTTAAAAAAAAGATACTCTTTTTGTTAATTTAATATTAATTTTATGAGCATTACGAGATCAGAGTGGCTGCTTTTTTTTGCAGACAATGCTTATTGCTTTATTTATTTATTTATTTATTTATTTATTTATTTATTTATTTATTTATTTATTTATTTATTAGATCCATTCAATTTAAGACAAAAAGACTCATCTTCATTACTTTATTAAATTTAGGAAAGCTACCAAAGCAATATTAAAAAGCTAATATAATATATTATAAATTAAATTATAATTTTTATTTTGTACTTTGTTTTTAGCTTATTTCTAATTGATCAAATTCCGACCCTATGCTCCATAAAATTTAACTATGCTATTAATATTGTCTCAATTGAACTATACTCATGTTGATAATTTATTAATTATAAGGAGAACCATCTATAAAATAATAAAATATTACATTTTGAATGAAGAAAAAAAATCGAACCAATAACGGATAAAGAAATAAATGGCTACTAAATTGTTGAGGTCGGCCGTGTCGATAAAGTTGAGTGCATAAATGTGTTAGTTGATTATATATATATATATATATATAAAGCCAAGAAAAAAGGAGATAAAATTGAATTATGATATAGGGGCCACATAAATATACATGAACAATTAAACAATTGAATGCATCATTTGAGTTTGGTTATATATTTGTGTTCATGGGTTTTCAAATTAATTTTTTTTACCATGTTTGTATTTAGTTGGATTTTATAGTTTTTGATACCGTGTGAAATCGTAGATCGTTCGAGTCTTGCATAAAATTGCTGAAAATTTGCAAATTTAGTCTATCCTCAGTAGGTGGTCATCGGTCATCGTAGGTCTTGGGTCTTGCATAGATCTTGGTTGAAATCGCTAGAAACGAGTGTATGAACTTGTAGGCCATGTCGATTTAATTTGTTGTTAATTCTGCTTAAAATATTGGTTTGGTCTCTCGAGATTTAGATTGACTTGATTATTCATGTTGGGAGTGTGTTGTTCGTTCGTCATGGGTCTCGCTAGATGCTAGATCTAAGCGTGTGAATAGTTCATTTTAGTTTGATGATGGTCGGGGTATAGAGAGAATATGAAATATATATGATATATATATATAATATAAGATTGATATTTAAGGAATTCATAGACCAAAATAAAATAAAAAGAGTTAGAAATGGATACATTAAAATAAAATAAATCAGATCTTGTCGCACCTTATGAAAGAAAAAAACAACAAAATTGGAGGCAACAAGATCTATAATGATTAGAAAATGGAATTTATTTTTAAAAATAAAAAATAAAAAATAAAACTCTGACATATTCCATTCATATATGAATAAATCCAACAAAATTACCTTACCTTGCTTCATTTAAATTATAATTTTTCGTTCTTCTTTCAATAATTCAATGTCCCGATTTGATTTGAAACTTCATATATATAACTTTTATCTATTGCTTCGTTCTCCTCTCCAATAGATGTGAGACTTTACAATCCATCCCAAGATCTATTACGTATCGCTATCAGTCTCACGTTTTAAAAACGCGTATGTTAGGGAGAGGTTTCCACACCCTAATAAGGAATATTTTGTTCCCCTCTCCAACCGATGTGGGACCTTACAATCTACTTCCTTGGGGCCTAGCGTCCTTATTGACACATCGCCTGTTATCTGGCTCTTATACTATTTGTAACAACTCAAGCTCACCACTAGCAGATATTGTCTGCTTTGACCCTGTGATGTCCCACGTTGGTTGGGAAGGAGAACAAAACACCATTTATAAGGGTGTGAAAACCTTCCCCTAGCAGAAGCGTTTTAAAGCTTTCAGGGGAAGTCCGAAAGGGAAAGCCCAAAGAGGATAATATCTGCTAGCGGTGGATCTAGGCTGTTACAGACCTGTTACGTATTGTTGTCAGTCTCTCAATTTTAAAACGTGTCTACTAGGAACAGGTTTCCACATCCTTATCAGAAATGTTTTGTGTGTCTTGATAGTATAAGTAGTAACTACGAATTCTTATAAGTTTTTTTAACCATGGTCTCGATTTATTCATATACCTCAATTTTACTTGAATATGGATTAGGAGAACGAGATCGAGAGTGCAAGTCCCCCGCAATATTGGACCCAACAGCCATTTATGCTTTCGCCCTCACTTTCTTTTTCTTTTTATTATTATTCTCTTTATTTCTTTATTTCTTTATTTTGTGGGTTCGATTGGACGTATTTGATCGGAAAGCTTCCCATGTGCAGTGGATTAGCATTGGCCACAAAAGAAGCCTGCAAACTCACTGTATGCTTTTCTAATTTTCTTTCCATTTCTTCCGATAATCTAAAGTTTTTACGACTCGAACAAATGATTTAGGTCTAAAAAATAATCAAACTCGACCAAATCGAACCAATGATCTTTCAGTCAAAACTTTCAGCCACTTTATTACGATTTCCTCAAATAATTTCTCGACCCAAAATGAACAATTTAACGTCATCTTTCGATTTACGGCATACTCTACCTAGTCGTTTTTTCGTTGGTTGACTATTTTACATGGTTAGATAGGAAGAATTTAATTAAGCTTGGTACATTGATTAATTTTTACTTAGAGGATCTGTCTCGCTCATTCTCATTAACTAAAGTTGATAATTTCTCGACATTAACTTTAAATTAATTTCGTATTGAAATAGGATACGTAACATATTATATATGACTTTATAATGTCACCGTAAACATCTTTGAGGATATTAATAAATACTATAATTATTTTAGTTTTTTTTTTTTAAAAAATCCTAACATTAACTCGTTTGAAGACATTTATTAGCTTTTGATACGTATAAGTAACCATAGTAGAAAAATAAAAATATTAAATTTAATTTCGTAAATTATTCAACATATTTGACATTTTAAAAAATAACAGCTATATTAAATATAAAATTTATTATATATTTAATTGAATCTAAAATTTTCAACATTTTGTCTATATTTATTTATTTTTAAATAAAAATTTATGAACTAAAATTGTAATTCAATTCTACAATATTTAGAAGGGAAGAATTTAAAATTTTAATTTTTGAGTCGATAACGTCTTTTGAAGCAAACAACTTTTAAAAATTGGGTCAGGTACCCTGTATCTACTTTCCGTTGTAACGAGAATTTTCTTTTCGAGTGGATTAATCTGTATCACAAAAAAAAAAAAAAAAAATAATAAAAAAATAATAAATAAAATTGGCATAATGATTTAAAAATTGAAAGGTTTTCTTATTCCGTTTGTATTGTTGGAAGAGGTAGACAAGGAACGTGCAAAAGATGGGGCTGTGATTTTCTTTTCTTTTTTCTTTTTTTATTTTTATTATTTTTATTTTTATTTTCTCCAAAAGTTAATTATATTTTTCAGTTCCGTATTCAATATTATTATTCTTTTTTCATGTATAGTCTTATGATATTGAAATTGACGTCCATTTAAAAATTGTTAAATCCCATTCCATAAATATTATTTTTATTAATGTATTTTTTTTCATTTTATTAATTAAATAATAATTATTATACAATAAAAAACTATATTTTTCAAAAAAGTTAAAATCTACACGAAAATAAGATATAAATATAAAAAAATATATTTGGACTCAGAAATTAAGATGTATCTAGAGGTGACACGTGTGTTTATTTTTCACAAATAAACACTTTTTTTTTTTTTTTAATTAATAGTAATGTATTCAAAATTGGAAATTAGAACCAAATTTAGACTTTCCCTTTGAATAAAACAGTTATTTATAAGCATTTGACCGATATTCTTTCACCTGTTATTTAATTATTTATTATTTTTATTTGACAGCATTTATTCAATTTGGTTTTCATTTTCAAATCAGTTCAAGAACAGTACATTAAATTAAATGAAATTAAAAACATTATAAAAAATAATAATAAATTAAATCATATAATTGACAAACATATTTTAAATGTTTTCATAATTTAAAGAAAAAAATAAAAAGAAAATTACTAATCACGCCAAAAATATTTATTTATTTATTTTTGACCGACCCAAAATATAACCAATATATATTTATTTATTTAAATTGTAAAATATTTAAAATGTATACTTAATTAATATGTAAAATTTGACTATTATAAGGATAAAAACAAAACGAATTAAAATTGTTATTCAGTAAAATATTTTTTAAACATTAGGTGTGGGTCTTCGTTAAATTATGTGTTTTTTGTGTCCTTATTTGCAATTAATTAATTTGTTTGTTTTTATGGTCAACTTTTTTCTGTAGTCAATGAAAATAGTCAAAATTTCAACTTGTGAGCCAAGAAAAATCATGGCTACCATTTTGCTCGGAAACTTCTTAGTTTCTGAAATGTCTGTGTCACTCGTTAGGTCAAGAAAATATGTTTTTAATTTTATAAATAAAACAAAATAGATTTTAATTATTTCATAAATATAGTCATTTTCGTGATATTTCAACCAGTATATTTCCAAGCTAAGATTAATATGGAAAGAGAGTGGCCTAGATTTTTGCATTTGGAAATTCTTTAAAAGGATAAAAATAACCTTTTATAAAAGTTAAAACCACTCTCTCCCTGATAAATACGCTTTAAAACATAAAGTTTTAAGGGAAAGTTCAGAAAGATAATGTTTGCTAGTGGTGGGCTTACACAGAGCGGGAGAAATCATTTAGAAAAAAACACCGAGCGAGGGAAAACCCATTAAGGTAAATATCTAAATAGGACAATATTTGCTAGTGGTGGGTATAGACAGACTAATAAACGATTTGTTTTACCAAATAATTTAGGCTGTTAAATTCTCCCCTAATTACTTTTTACCCTTACAAACCATTTCCAACCGAGCTCTTAGTTTAGAGCAGTGGAATTATGTTTATGTTGACAATAATAGAATATCTTATAAACGATTTGAATAAAATAGACCGACTAATAAGCTCTAATATGTTTATTTGTGACGTCTAATCAATCTAATATCTTATAAGTACATTTTATTTTTATTTATTTATTTAGAAGCATGGGGTGATGAAATGGAGAGTGGAGAGCAACGTGGGGAAGGCGAAAGTTGCGGATTCAAAAACTGAAGCAAAGGGGAATGGGTTTGAGATTGATTATGTTTGGTTGCCTAAGCAAAGCCTAAGTGGGAATCACAAGGACCACACCCTTTGCTTTCTCATTAACTCTTTTCCCCCTAAATAATACATATGGACCACCTCCCAATAGTTTAATGCCATATTGTCTCGATCATCCGTGTCTCTATTATTCGTCTACGAACCCATCACGCCCTAAAACAAGGGAGAAAAAATCCATTCGGTCCTTTTTTCTATGTGGGCCTTATCTCGAGTAGGTTGAGAAAAATCAAATCAAGTTAAAACAGTCTTGTAATAACTCTTGCCCATAATTCAGAATCTGGGTTCAGTACCCGATGCCCATGGCATTCCTGTGCATCCCCCTGTGACGTGGTTTAACTGACCCTTGCCTAGAATTTGGATCAAGATTTAGAATCTAGATTTAACACTCGATGACCGTGACATTCCTATGCTTTCCTTGTGACATGGTTTAATCGTCTTGTTGTGACTCTAGACTAGAATACAGATCAGGATTCAGAATCCAGATTCAACACCTGATGGTCGTGACATTCTTGTGCATTCCCTATGACATGGTCACATTATTTACTCATCATTTTAGACAGTATTTAGTTTATTTATTTTTATTTATTTTAAATTTTGAATCTCCTATTTGGGCTGGCACACCCTTAGTTACTAGTTGGGCCCATAGTTGAGTATAGAGCCCAATAGTTTCAGCCGGGCGGCCCACCGGCCCACTATCACTAAGTTGCTCTGATATTATATATATATATTTATTTACATCGATATATGAATTATTTTTGTTACTCCTTGTCACGAGGCGGAAATCGGAATATTTGAGCCCTAATTTCTGGTAAAATCGGCCAAGATTGAAGAATGTCGGGTGTTGCAAACACGCAGCAGGAGGAAGACAAGAAGCCTAATGATCAATCGGCGCATATCAACCTGAAGGTCAAAGGCCAGGTTGGTTTCTTTCTTGATTACTCTGTTCGATGGCCTTCTTATGGTTGGTTTTTGCGAAATTTTCATGCTCTAAGGCTTTGATTTTGATCATTTTTTTTTTCTTCATGTTTTTTGGTTACTTGACGTTAGGTTCTCTTATGTTCTCTTTTAATATCACTTTCGGCTGGGTCGGCTAGGTAGTGGACGATGAAGTAGGAGTGTAAATTATAGGATTGTAGGGTTTTATTGATCACTATAATTCGCTCTATGTTCTCTATTATTGAATCGCTTGCCGGTTGTTCGCAAGAATGAAGCCGGAAAATGGAAAAAAAAAAAAAAAGTTTCTTGTTATATATGCAATTATATGTTACAGTTGCGATGACAGGTGCGATGTTTAAATTTTGGTTTTTTTAAAATTTATTATTTTTACTTTCGTTCTCAGAATCTAGCATTCTACTTTCCGTTTTTGGAGCAATATTTGCAATTTGTTGGCATTCAGACTGTTCCTTTTTTTTTTTTTTTTACTCACTCTGGGAGCTGGGAGTGTGTTTCCCGTGGATGGACAAGATTGAGTACTGGTCCTCATGTCCTACACCGGATAAGCTAATGGTTCTTTGATGTCTTTCTAGTATAATGTTCATTGGGATGTATATGCTCTTGTGGATTGAATACCTGCTGGGCTGTAGCCTTACTGAGTACTAACAGCGCATTTACCGTTTCTTTTCCTTCTAAATAATGCTTTTGGGGTGTTTGTTTTCCATGAACACTAAAGCATTTGGGGGTTTTCTCTGAAGCTGGGTAGTGTTCTTTTGTTCATTTTGTTGGAATGCATTGAGAAATGTCTTTTTTTTTTTTTTTTTTTTTTTTAATATCACGTCCAATGGAGTGGCGTTGGTGTATTTTAAAGATTCAATTGAATCAAACCCTTGAAAAATAGAGTAGGGTTCATCACAAGTCTTTCACTATTTCAGTGAAAGGTTCTGTTTTCCCATAAAGACAATACGATGAAATCTGACACATGCCTAAGCAGCAGAAGAGGTAAGACATTCTGCAGCCATCTCAAACACATGGCAGGGAGTTGTACATCTGTGCATTTTTTTATTATTACCGAAACGTGCTGCCTTGTGGTCTCTGTTGTGATTATTGATACAAATGATGGTGATTTAATTGGAATGTTGTGTTGTTTCTTATTAGGCTAAATTATATAAAAAAAATTCCTTGATTTTGCCATTTGTTATAAAAAATACCTATATATTTTTTAAAAGTTTTAATATTATCATTAAGAGTGTTGGATGTATAGTTCTTTCCTATTTAATCAATCCATAGAAGTGTCCCGCTAGCATGTCGTTTCTAATAATTATCATGTTGATTTTCCATCCAATATTCTAAAGAATTTCTACTTATGCTAGTTTTGTAATCATTATTAAATGTCAAAAGTAATATTTCAACTTTCGAAATAATATAATTATTTTCTAAACAAAGGATGAAGTTGGTGTTCCTTCTTATTAAGGCAGGGAGAGAAAGGTGATTGAAGTTCCTATGAATCCTTAGCTCCGTTCTGTCTCAATTTCTTCTGTCCAGGAGTGATTGACACAATCTTTTTTCTTGTCTCCCATCAAATTTCCAGGGAGTTGTCCTTTTCATGCTCTCTGATCTTTCTGTCTTCCCTCTGACACATGTTCCAGTTTCCTTTATCTTCTTTGTTTCACTACATATATTGTCGTTTCTTTTCACCCTCACTCCACTTTATCAAGTTCTTTTTGCAATGATCGTGCTCCTTTTTCCTATTCTTTCTAGTTCTTATTTACACCAATTAGTTGAAATCAATTTATGGTTGGAGATATTGATTTAGGAAGATTGTAATATTGATTCCTTTTGTTAGCTTGTTTACTGTACCACTCTTGTACATTTTTTCATTTATCTTCAAGAAACCAGTTTGTATGCATGAAAGGCATAATAACCTCTCTTAGTCATCGCTTTTTGATGTGCCATAGGATGGAAATGAGGTTTTCTTTAGGATTAAAAGGAGCACTCAGCTGAAGAAACTGATGAATGCTTACTGTGATCGACAATCCGTGGATCTGAACTCCATTGCCTTCCTATTTGATGGTCGTCGTCTTCGTGCCGAGCAAACTCCCGATGAGGTATACTTTTCTCTAATTTAAACAGATATCCAATACCAAATTCATATATTTTTAACAAAAGCATGCAACTTCCCAGCTAGAGATGGAGGATGGAGATGAGATTGATGCAATGTTGCACCAGACCGGTGGGTCTACCCTTTGGAATACATGTTCTACGGCTCTGTAGATTCGCAGAAGACTTCCCGAAGTAGTAACTTAAAATGTGAACACTTTCGTTGACAAGGGAGAAGATCTAAGTTTAATCTTTTGTTTTGAGGTCTATATTATCTTCTCGGATCAATTGTTCTTTTTAAAGCTTTGGAGGTACATGGGTGTGTATTTTACTTGAACTTTGTACTTAGTTTAATGGTTAAAGGCTCTTTTTATTCTTCTTTTCTTGTAGTTTCATAATTTAGAAGACTTCAAGAATTAGACAATAATAATAAAAAAAAAAAAACAAGACTTTGAAATGGTTTTTATTCTCATTCAAGGTAGATCCAGCGCAATTGCGACAATCATGATTCCAGAGGAACATAGTGTCCGAAAAGTGTAGGAATTTCTATATCCTTCAATCAATCAATGATGTTATATACGAACACTAGTTTTACATGTTATCTACATCCCGGTTATATACATCTTCACGTTATCTCAATCGGTAACCGAGGGAAGGTTATGGGAAGGACCAGAGTATAAAGCTGTACAACTCGAACTACTCCGTATCGGTATAATTAGACTGCCTCCTCCGGCTAAGATGTGCTGCTCGTGTGTGGTGTCTTTCGACTGAAATGTACCAAATCTGCACTTCTAATCCATGTGAACTTTGCGCCTTTCCATGGACTGTGATCACAGTAAAATCATTGGACAAAGAACTACATTCATTCATTACTGCTTATTTTCAGCAAATGAGATAGAAAATAACCTTGCCGTACATACGATTCAGGCGTTGGGACATTGATACGCGTCTACGGCTGCTCGCTTCCTGCTCTGAGCCTCTTATTGGACCAGTTAATCTTTCAAAACATTCCTGTAAATGATTATAGATGCTATTGCATCACGGAAGAAGTGATGGTCAGTGTGAAGTTTTATTGAACATCCCATGAAAGACCAAGTTCCAAAAGGAAAATTTATCAGATTATCCTATTAATCAACAATAGAACAGAAAAGCCTACCTGAGCCGATGTCTGTTGCAAGCAGTGAAGAACGCAACAAATCCATTTAATATGCTTCTAAGAGCTCGAAAGACCTGAAGCAAAGAAATCGACACAATAATTGCAAAGTTGCCACGATAAATAACACGAGTGGTAATTGTTTGCTGTGTAGTACCTGAGAGAAGAGATCATCCCAAAGCATACGCCACATGGAAACCTCAGACGCGACAACCGTTACCTCTGAAACAGATGCAACTTGAAAAACACTACTGATAAAATGTTGTACGTCTCGGAACATTTCATAAATGCCCGAGCATATGTACACGACCAAACTAGCTAATGAGAGGACTGCTCGGATCGGAGCATACAGTAATTCTGAAATGATCCACAACACAGGAAGCACAATCATTGTTACTGCAAAGAAAAGAAAAGGGATCAGAAATCTCATGAAAGACCGTCTTCACTGAAAAGAAAAAGACTACGTGTCCTACACGATATAAACTTACCGCAGCTCCATAAGGTCGAGGAAATGAACCACAATGGCCAGAGCAAGAACTCAATTATGTCAACAACTAGGCCGCAACAAAATTCAACCACATCCCAGATCACTGAAAAGAAGTTCCCGAAAACTTCGATGAAAGTACTACAAACAGGAAGAAGGAATCCTAGAAGTTCCATGACAGGACTTGCCAATGGTTGAGCCATAATTGAAAGGAAAGATCTTGTGGTACGCGAAATAGTAAGAAACCACTTAATAGCTTTCTCAAAGTTGTGTAAGAACAACATTGTTCCCAAGTACTTAATCCTCGATACCATCTCCCAAGTCTCTATCCAATCGAAAAACGGTCCACACAAACGAGAGGCTGCTGCCTTCAAAAGTGGGACGTTTTTGTATAAATCATAGAATCCTATGAGAACAGTGATTACTGATACGAGAACATATAGAGCTCTTGCAAAAGGGCACATCCAAGGCCGATAGATGTTACAAAACACCGGGTAAGATTGAAGGAAGATCACCCAAGATGGAAGACCAGCTTCTAACAACGTGAGCAACCGTAGATCAGACATTATTATTTCCTTCAACTTAAATGGAAGGTCTCGATCGTCAAACCGAAACAAAATTAATACGTCTTTGTATTGTGTAGCCTCAACTACATCTTGACAATCGGAATCATAAGCCTCTGAGACACTTAGCAAATCACTATTTCTGTTTTCCATCTCTTCCCGAAGGGTATCATCTTCATTCATTGGGTCAATAAATTGTGTTACTTTTCTTCTCTTATTAGGTCCAGTCGCAGGAGGTGTCTGTAGCGAATTTGTGCTGTCTACTGCTGTGGTCGAATCATTATTAATGTATGAGTTCTTGTAGGAGATAATCTCGTCCTCGTAATTGTCTTCAACATCTGGGACATCTTCTTCAGCATCATAGAAAATTTCTCCTGAAAAATGGCATTGAAAATGAAATGTATAAGTGGAAACGTTCTAGGCCATCACAGATGCCAGCCGCAGCAGCCATCTGCTTCTCGGTAGCTACGGGCAAAGATGTGCTTAGCATACTAATGAAGTTTCTAAATAAGAACGGGATAAAACCCACGGTATACTATTTTACGATCATTTGCAGGCAATATATAATTCATTATATTAATCTAGAGATGCAAATAAAAACAATTTGTTGAAGAGGTATAGGGAGTGTGCTACACATCAGTCTCACCAACTAGAAATAACACTAGACCCTCAGAACGTTATCAGTAGATCATCCTTGATATTGAAAACAACCAAATGACTAAACGTAACCGCCCGATACTATCGCTAACAAATGTTGTCCGCTTTGGTCCGTTACATATTGTCGATCAGCGTTACGGTTTTAAAACGCGTCTACTAGGAAGAGGATTTCACACCCTTGTAAGAATTGTTTCATTCCCCTCTCCAACCAACGTGGGATTTCACAATCCACCCCCTTGGAGCTCCAGCGTCCTTGCTGGCACACCGCTCGGTGTCTGGCTATGATACCATTTGTAACAGCCTAAACCCACCACTAGCAAATATTATCCTCTTCGGGCTTCCCCTCAAAGTTTTCAAAGGCGTCTGGTAGGAAGAGGTTTCTACACCCTTATAAGCAATGTTTTGTTCTCCTCTCCAATCGATGTGGGATCTCACACTAAAGCACTGTTCTAAGCCTCTCCACATGAACAACAGAACAAACATACTCTCATTCCTAGTATGATCTGGGTCAGAAGTAACCAGAAACACAAACAACTACCTGTGACTGATTCCAAATAAGTCTTCAACAGCTGCCCATCTGAAGCTAAACCCGTGAACCAAGAAGATATGCTCCCAGCAGCTTGAGATATGCAATCAAATTCCCATCGTTGCATATATTTAGCCTCTATGGCCAGAGAGGTATCCGTCTGCAGGTGAAATGTAAATCATTGAACACGGACAACTACACGACAGCCAATACCAAAGCATGAGAAGGAAATGTTGGTACCTGAAGCTCATTCAAGTAGTTTATACCTCTAACATTGTTCCATGAAACTTCAAAAACAATAAACCCATACAATGTCCTATGCAGTTCATTGTTTAGAACAAAAGATTTTCCAAGATTTTTCACAGGAGGCATAGGAAGCAGAAGCTTCTTCTGAGACAATGTTACAGCATTAATCAATGGAAACCATCGCAAAAACTTCTTTGGTTTAGTCTTTTTGGGCCTCTGGTAAGCCACCCGTTCACTATTCCTATCCCTCCGTGCTTTCCTGTTTGCAAAAGGAGACAGCCTCGACTGAAAATGAAAGAGTATTTTAGGTCTGACCATAAGAACAAATCGATAAACTAAGCTTAACAGGATTGATGTTGATATAGACCTTCGTAACCATCAGCTGCCACAAGCGAGCAGGGCGCGAACCAAATTCTCTCAACCATGGCCGATTGTCCACTAAGACATAGAACTTTTTACTCTCAGCCGCCAAGAAGAGGCTAAGATCAGAGAGATAAGCCTGCAGGTCGCTGAATTGAGGAACGCGTGAACCAAAAAGGGGGAAAACAGTTAGACATTGAACAAATATACTATTCACCAACCATTTTAATCGGATAGATACAGAAACTTGTCTAGAAATCAATACAATTGAACTAATTAGAGAGAGAATCAGAAAATCAAACATGACGAACGAGAATTCATTCAAAGCAAAACAAACAAACCAAATGAATTCCGTTTCTGCAAAAGAAATCAAGCCAAAGAAACAAAAACCGTACCCGATTTGCAAATTTGTCAAAGGAAACACACAACGAGCCTCATCAGTATTCCCCATGAACACCACGCTTGATTCCCCAATCACCACCAATTACAGCTCTCGCAAACGGCACACAATTTATAAAGACGAACGCATGCAACCAACGCATGGTTATGCATCATAATACAAACAGAAACGCAACAAATTAAAGACGAAAACAGAGGGGACTCCATAACAAAAAAAAACAACCACCGCCAAATTTCATCCCCAAAATGCGAGGCGGTCAGAAAACAGAAGAGGAAGAAGAAAAAGAGTAAAGAAACCGAGAGAATTGCTTTGATTGGAAGGCGAGAAGAAAGGGCGAAAGGTGGAAGCCAGGCATATCTGTTGGTTATCTAAAGGAAGTTGAAAGGAGAGAAGCATTGGGATCTGGCAGTTCCCGCCATGGATAAAACAGAGAGAATCAGAGATAATGGCGAAGGAGAGAGGGAAGGTCGGGTGGCGCTGGCCATGGAACTTCACCGCCTCGATCGGGTGCGGACAAGTCTAGCAACACGCCATCTCAAACTCTATATTTAGTTCTTCCTCTCTTTTTTTATATATATATTAATTTAATCTTAATTTTCCTAATCAAATTTCAAACATTTTAATTTTTTAATTTTTTAATTTTTTAATTTTATTATTATTATTATTTTTTTTTATTTATTTTTTTTTTTGTAGAATACATGAGAACCAGAGAATGCCCCAGATGATATGAAAATACAAATTTTCATAAAATCGAAGAATCGATAATATTTATAATTAATTTGAGAATCTCGGTCTGTTTATTCTTTATCGAAATATTTGTTATTTCCGACAATTTTTTTTAATTTTTTTATTAATTACTGTTCACTCTTGTAGCTTTATTAATTACAGTTCACTCTTGTTTATAATTAAGTTTCACTAATTATTAAATTATTTAATTTTTTTCCTTTTTTGAGTTGAATATTGAATATTATTCTTAGTTTCTTCCATAATTAAACTATTTTTTTTAGAGTACAACTAGTATTTATTTAATGGAGTGAATCATATAAAAAAATAAAAAGAAAAAATCCAACTACCATAAAAAGATTAAGGAAATTACAATACTAGGCTTTGATTGATTTTCTACGCTAAGCCTATTATTTCTTCCGTAAATAATAATAATAATAATAATTTGAAAAGGAGAGGTGCGAAGGCGAATATGAATTAAAGTGGTGGGTCCCACTGCCCGCTAGAAGAACCAATCATCACGAGTGGGGCCCACAAAAGATGGAAAATTAAAATAATAAAATACGGCTTTATCCAGTAGTAAATCGAGGAAAACTCCAGAGTAAATCGTCAGGTCCACGTGGCAGTTAAGGTGATGAGGTGTCATGTCCTGGGTTTTGTTACTATGCGGCAGATGTACAGAATCGTGGGTGCATGTGCCTCCATATTCGGCTGCTCTATTTTAATAATTAAAAAAAAAAACATTTCTTTTTTTTTAATGCTTCCTCCAATCATGGGAAATTAATGTTTTTTTTTTCCTTGTATAATTAATAAATAATGCAAAATATTTAGAAAAACAGACAAGACAGAAACATATGTCCCACGTAATTAAATTGAAAAAAGAACATTATTAAATGTTGAAAAATATAAACCAAACATCCACATCACTAAATGGTTGTGTTTTATTT
Source organism: Cucurbita pepo subsp. pepo (assembly GCF_057944985.1). NCBI lineage: Eukaryota > Viridiplantae > Streptophyta > Magnoliopsida > Cucurbitales > Cucurbitaceae > Cucurbita > Cucurbita pepo. Next base: position 18,551,315 of record NC_141802.1, on the reverse strand, counting down.
ATTCGATTCCCATTAACATTTCCATTTTCACACATAATTAGGAATCGAGTTAGATATTTAGTAAGATATTTGATGAATCCATAATTTTGTTCTTAACGTAATTTCAAAAATAGTCTTGGGATTAATCTAATGAATATTTTACACACCGTAAAATGATAATCTTTGAATGAACAGAGAACCGCAACGTCAACAAATATAAAAGACATTAGATTTGACTTTACAACGAGATCAAATGCCACTTTTTTTAATAGAAGGGGGCCACGACAATCTTCGGTGGCTTGAGCCATCGACTTGATGTGAGTCGTTTAGTTCATCTTCAGCTTTTTGTTGACCATTTTCTTGCGTATGAACGCTTCTAATGGCTAAATCATCGAAGCTCGATTCTGATCGCCATGGAGGCGGGGTGATGCAGTTGGAATCACCCGCCACTCGAATGGACGAATCGACGGGTGGGGTTGTAGGGAGAGATGAATTGGGATTACCTACTCTGAGATTTTGTAGAGTTGCAAAGGATTCCCTCATAGCACTCATGGCTTCAAAGAATCTTGTACAAGAAGCTAAAGCAACAGGGATAGGCCTAAGCATTTCCTACATAACAGATTCAAGATCATGAACTATAATATAATCCTATGAATTGGGTAAGATCCAAATGATTTACATCCAAATGGGCAATTAAAACAGCATCAGATCCTTATCTACTTGAGTTCATGCTGGTTTTAGTGTTTGTCAATGTCAAATTAGACAAGAAAGAGATGAGTATAAGGTTTACCCCCCACACTGAAGGCGACTCCTTAAAGTTCTGACTCCATTGGAAGTCTGCAACTGAAGCTGTTAGAGCTCCATAATCACTAGCAGCCTTCATTAATAACTCCGAAAATTGTTTCTGCAGAATATTGACATCATCAAGCATTGTCGTTTTTCAGTAAGTCACATGATCGGTTAACTCCCGAGCAGTGCAGTTTCTTTCAAACTTGATTCGGATATGCAAAAACGAGTGTTTAGAGATGTGCAGAATCTGAATCTTATCAGAATCAGACAGTACAAACAATGCCACGCAGATTTCAAGCTTCATATCACTACTTGGATCACATGGTCATGAATTCATGATGAAGAGTTTGTCTTTGAAACAGACAAAAGTATATGGAATGGTGAGCTGTTCTAGTTTTGGCTGTTTTAGATGGATCAATCCAATGGTTTTTGGAAAAAAAAAAAAAAAAAAAAAAAAAAAAAGTATTAGAGTTCATGTTTTGGTTGCATTTCATGTGCCGTTTTCAGGGATGTTTATAAAATCCAGTTCTCTCAGACATCAGGAATGATTTAGATATAGATTTTAAAAGAATGGTGAGCGTTTCGTTGATGAACAAACCTGAAATTCTGCTTCCACTGGAATGCAATCGAGCGAATATGGTTGCTGAAGACGAGCTATAATACGATCCTGCAATATTTGGAAATGAGGAAAGGAGGGTATAAGATCATGGCATTTGAGTCATGCACGCTCAAGATTAAGACATTTCTATCAAATACAAGTTGAAACGAACAAGTATCTGCATCCGGTGTAATTATAATACTTAATTAGGGCCAAGGCAAAAAGGTATCCTCTAACCGCCCAAGTCCATCTCTAGTAGATATAGTCCTCTTTAAGCTTTCCCTTCCGAGCTTCCCCTGAAGGTTTAAAATGCTTCCACTAGGGAGAGGTTTCACACCCTTATAAGGAATGCTTCATTCACCTCTCCAACCAATGTGAGATCTCACAATCCACCACCCTTGGGGACCCAACATCCTTGCTGGCACACTACCCAGTGTCTGGCTCTGATACCATTTGTAATAGCGGGCCCACCGCGGGCAGATATTGTCCTATTTGGGTTTTTTCCTTCCGAGTTTCCCCTCGAGGTTTTAAAACGCGTCCACTAGGGAGAGGTTTCCACACCCTTATAAGGAAGGCTTTGTTCCTCTCTTCAACCGATGTGGGATCTCACAATCCATCTCCCTTGGGGGGTCAACGTCCTCGCTGGCACACGGCCCGATGTCTGACTCTGATACCATTTGTAATAGCTCAAGCCCACCGCTAGTAGATATTGTCCAATTTGGGTTTTCCCTTTTGGGTTTCTCCTTAAGGTTTTAAAACGCGTCCACTAGGGAGAGAATTCCACACCCTTATAAGGAATGCTTCGTTCTCCTCTCCAATCTCTCCAATCGAGGTGGGATCTCACATATCCATAAAAGGTCACATATCCATAAAAGGTAAAAAGAGTGGGAGAATGAGGTAATGACTTTAGTAGCGGTCATGATGGTCAAATCCTCAACATGCAGCAAAGGAAAAGCTTAAGCAATTGAAAACCTTTTTTTTGCAAGGCAAGTTCACTTTTTACGGAGCAGGCGGCACTTACTTTTCACAATCACTAATGACCTACAAATTCTTGGCTAAGTTTCTCTCAAGGTAGATCCATGACATATCCTTGAGAATACAGCAATCATCTTCACAAATTAGGTCCGTCAATGTAAGGACAAGGAGCAACAAAAAAGCATATAGAAAGTGTAAAACCCAAGCCCACCTCCAACAAATATTGTCCTTTTTGGACTTTCCCTTTCGGGTTTCCACTCGAGACTTTTTTAAAACACGTCTGCTAGGGAGAGGTTTCCACACCCTTTTAAAAAAATGTTTCGTTCTCCTTCTCAACTGATGTGGGATCTCACAATCCACCCCCCCTTGGAGCCCAACGTCCTCACTGGCACTCATTCTCTTATTCAATTGATGTGGGACCCACAAATCCACCCCCTTTTGGGCCCAGCGTCCTTGCTACCACAGTGCCTCGTGTCCACCCCCTTCGGGGCTAGCCTCCTCGCTAGCACATCACCAAGTGTTTGGCTCTAATACTATTTGTAATAGTCCAAACCCACCGCTGGCAGATACTGTCCTCCCTCAATGTTTTTAAAACGTGTCTATTAAGGAGAGGTTTCTACACCCTTATAAAGAATGTTTCATTCTCCTCCCCAACCGACGTGGGATCTCACAGAAAGTCTCCAGCTAAACCTACTACATTTCAAGCCCTAAAAGCATTAATACTTTTACATAATAAAGGCCTCAGTTTCTATAAAGAAAGCAGAAGGTGCAACTGATGAATTGGGGCATCGAAGCAATCGAGAATTAACGTGAAATCAATACAAATGGAGTCTTTAAACCAACATAATAACCCGTAAGCGACACCGTTTAGTTGAAGTTCTTCTTCCCCTTTTGAAGGTTAGTTATAAGGGGAAAACATGGTTAAAAACACGAGCATTATGAATCAAATCCAAGACGAGATGGAAGAATATGCAAACTTGAGAGGGTTAGTTCAAGAAAGCACCTTATTCTGAATGACATCTTTCAATATGGTAGTAATCCTTGATAAAGTCTCAATCTTCTTTTCCATTTCACTCACATGGGTCAAATGAGCTACATTCTTGTCATCCTAAGGAAATCATATTTCAATTCATTTAGTAGAATAATAAACTCCAAACAGATAGAGAAAACATAAAAATTAACGATGAACGATGAACGAGTATCGTTTTATCTTGTTTTGACGCAGGACACGCACCTTACGGCCTTGAAGTTCCACTTGAAGATCTGCTATTTTCCTTTGAACAGCAGTAAGTTCTCGTAGAACTCGAATTAGATCATCACCCTTTTCACCAGTAGCAGAAGATATATTTTGTAGTTCTTCCTAAAAGAGACAGATTAGCCCATTTGAGTTTTCAATTTATCAAGCTTCAAATTCTAAGTTACAATGTAGAATATTAAACTAGAGATCTCAAATAATCCACAACAACAAGCCAGGAGAAAACTGAAAGAGAGGATTAAACTTTGAGATTGAAATATCTTTAATGCGTAAGAATTAACATAGTCCTAAAAGTGTACACAGAAAGAAGCAATCGCTTATGGAACCCATTGGTTGAATTTTTCTTCATGCAATTTTGTTTTCAGTTTCCGTATTGTATGGAGGAGTCCACCACCTTCATTTCTCATTTTGAGTTATTTTCTTAGTTTTTAGGAGGATGATCCTCTATGATTGAGTCATGGTTCCATTAACGTAGCAATGATTATAAATACAACTTGTATAAATAGTCATAAACATCCATGAAAGTAATGTTCTTCAAAAGAAGACTGTCGAGGCCTTGATTTCCCAAATCTTCCGGATAAGAAATTGTAGCCCGATGGGTTGATTAAGACCCCTTGCATTCCTAGATTCCTAAATTCCACCCGTCCCAAAGAACCCCACACATGGTTTCTTGATATATTCAAAATTTTAGGGAATGTACTGCCCAAACGGGATATCTATAAGCTCACTCCACGAAGAGTGAAGTTTTTCTTTATTCATTCGATGATTCTTCAATATCAGTCGGTTCGGATCTATAAGCTCACTCCACGAAGAGTGAAGTTTTTCTTTACTCATCCAATGATTCTTCAACATCAGTCGGTTCAGACCTCCACTTAGTTTCACCCAAGTTTCATCCTAATCATGGATAGATCACCTAGGTTCGGGTCAGCTAATGACTATTGGTCACAACTACTACCAAAAAGCTCCAATGAAGATGAATATTTCACATGGAGGAGTGTGCATCTTTATCTTGGGTGTTGAATTTTGCTTTAAGGAAACGAAAGCGTGGAGCTGAAATAACTCACTCAAAACGGACAACCAATGAAAGGCTAACATTCAATTACGAAGAGGGCATATATATATATATATATATATATATATATAACTTTACCAAGTTCGACTATATGAATTGAAATCGAAGCTATGACTAATTTCCCTGAGGTGCTGGCCTATGTCTCCAATTCAAAAGGCGGCCCAAAAGAATTCCAATCGAGAGCTCTACACACATTACCTACGAACCACTTGAAGATATCCAAAACCAGCCAAGGGTTTCAAACTTCAAGTGATCTACATCCAATATATAACACAGAATGTCGCCACAGGTTTAATGGCTGAAACCTAGTTGGATCGCGAGAACGCATACAAACAACTTGGAAGAGCGATAAATGGAAGATCTACCCATGAAACATAAAACTTAAAAGTAGGTATGAACAGAGAGAGAGAGAGAGAGAGAGAGGGGGGAGTGATCAGTGACCTGCGACGGCGGAGGAGCAACAGAGAAACCAAGATCGGCGGCAATTGAGAGGGCATCGGACATCCCTCCGATTCGCCTAAGAGGTTTCTTTCCAACCCAAGTGGTGTCGCCTCCCATCGACATTGGAACACAGTCGGACAATCTTGGACAGAGGCAAAGCAGAAAGCGGCTGAAATTTTATAGCTCAAACTCTCTAATTCTCAATTCAGAGATTGAGAATTAGATGAATTGAGAATTAGAGAAGAGATGAGGATTTTGAAATGCAGCTGCCGGCCTCTTCTACTTCTAAGTTTCAAACTTCAAGTTCAAGCTGCCATCCCACGTTCTACCACTAATCCTAATCAGCCACAAGCCCAGGCTTGGCTTGGCTTGGCTTGGCTTGGGCTTTGCCTCCAAATTGATTCTAAAATATTTAAATCTCCTGATTTATTTATAATTTCTTTTTTAAAAAATAGAATTTTGTCCACAACACCACATAAACAATTCAATAAAATTAAAATAAAATGAATAAGTTTTTTTATATACAAAATAAATCATAGCTTTTTCTATATATATATATATATATATATATATATATATATATATATATATATATATATATATATATTGTTAGACGAACACGACTCTCCACAATAGTATGATATTGTCCACTTTGAGCATAAAGTCTCATGGTTTTGCTTTGGGCTTCCCCAAAAAGCCTCACACCAATGGAGTTAGTATTCCTCACTTAGAGTTAGTATTCCTCACTTATACACCCATGATCATTCCCTAAATTAGTGGATGTGGGACTTCCATCATCCAACATATATAACAAACCACTAAAAAAAAATTATTAAATTTGGCGGCTCCCAACTTACAGCTTATGATATTAAGCTATCAAAACTTCAATACATCCTTTTCTGAAACTTCGAGCATCAAGGTTGAGATTCTGGCGAGAATCACGAAGATGTGGAGGATTATGCCATTCCATTCTAGTAATAAGATCATGAATGATCCGAGAAAGACTTTGTTGGATGATGGAAGCAAAGCCATGAGAGCTTATTCTCAAAGTGGACAATATCATACCATTGTGGAGAGTCATGTTCGTCTCACATGGTATCAAAGTCATGCCTTAAACTTAGTCGTGCCAATAGATTGGTAACTCCTCAAATATCGAACAAAGAACTCCAAAAGAAAAAGAGCCAAGCTTCCTCGAAGGCAGTAAAAAATGACTAAGACTTCAAAGGAGTCGAGCCTCAATTAAGGGGAGGCGCACTTTGTTCGAGGGGAGGTGTTGGATGATGGAAGCAAAGCCATGGGAGATTATTCTCAAAGTGGACAATATCATACCATTGTGGAGAGTCATGTTCGTCTCACAGACCTGACAAAGCACTCTCAGCCATCCGTTCTTATCTCTTCGGCAAGCAAGAGTTCTACCATCCTAACCAGAAACTTGTCAAACCATAATCTTTCCGGAAACTATATTAGTAACCTATAATATTATATTATATTTTTTATTTATCAATCGCTCGTAAATAATACAAAATACTATTTATAGACAATTTAAAAATTAAAAAAAAAAACATAATTATGGAGACATGAAATAAATATACAAGTGAGTTAACAAATTTGAGTGTTCATTGTTGAACGACTGGAAAGAACTCTGGTTTCCCAATAATGTCGCTAAACAAAGCTCCTCCAGATATTGAAGAACCCTAATTTCCCATGAACAAACCCTAATTTCCCATGAACAAACCCTAATTTCCGACGAAGAAACCCTAAATTCCTACTTATTTTATTGCTTTCTACAAAAGCATGGATCAAATTACCGACGATCACTCATAACCCTTTACAAATTGTTCACAAAAAATGTAATGAACGACAAAAAAATGATCGAGATCAGCCGCCTCCTAGGGTTTTTTTTGTTGTTAATCAGAAGAAGAAGAAGAAGAAGAAGAAGAAGAAGAAGAAGAAGAAGAAGAAGAAAGGTAAAGGCATTTGAAATTCTAAGTTGGCGGGAAAAAACGGTTGAGATTGAAGGGCAAAGTATAAAACTCTTCGTTTCTGTTGTCTCCTCTGAAGGTTCTGAACTTCACCCACCATGGCATTCCTCTGTCTTTCTTTGATTTTTCTACTTCCAACGTGTTGTCAAGAAACACTGCCACTATCAATGCCACTGTTGCCGGCGATGAGAATATTGTGTTCAGGAATGCATTGAACTGCAAAAGATCCAAATCAAACCAAATGAATTACACACACTATTAACACGAACCATCCCGCGTTTGTGGTTAAAAGGAGTTACCCATCCTGCGTTTGTGTGAACGAGACCTCGCCGAGCTGGGTTCCAGTACTCGTTGAATAACTGGGGAATGGATAATCCCAGGAACAATGAGAGTCCTGTGATGATCAGGTTTCTCATTGAATTCATGTTTGTGAACTGGAGAAATGATAATCCAACTGAAGCTGAAAAAAGCAAACACGAGTGTAATGTGACACGTTAACGAACGAATGAACGAATGAAGTTGGTTTGAGTTTTGGTGTGTACCGACGAGGCCGAAGAGAACGCAGTAGATTGCAGCAAAGATCGGGATAGGTATGGATGCAAAAACAGCTCCAAATTTACCTACAAATGATATCAGAAACTCGATTCGGAAAACGTTTCGATAGACAGATATTGGGACTCAAGTATCCAAAAGAGTTACGAATGTTATTACGTACCCAACGTAGAGAAAAATATCATGAAGCCAGCAGAAATTTGGACGACCCTTCGACTTCCAACACGGGTAAGCCCGAGAAGTCCCACATTTTCCCTGTAGCACACAATGGCAACATCGGTCGAGTTCATTTTCGTCCGAAAACGGAAGAACACAACAAGTAGGACACTCATAAACTATAAAAGTCCTTACACAGCAACAGTAGCACCAGTGCTTGTTCCAAAGAGACCATTCAGCAAGACGCCGATCCCCTACGAAGACAGTATTCCAAATCCTCATTTCGATCAGTTTCGTGCATAAGGAACTCCTCGACACATTAGGCAACCAGGTTAACCGAGCTTACCTGCCAACCAATGCCACGGCTCAGAACGTATGCAGGAGGAGGAGTAGCAATAGCCAAACGAGACGCTGCCTTGTATGCCCCGGTCGACTGTAACGAAGATTTCAGAATCAGTAACAACTTTAATACACACCAAGTTTTGATCATTAGTTCATTCAAGAGAATACCTCAACCATTGAAACAAGAACAGCAGCCATCATAGCAAATGAATGGCCAGCTGAAAACGTAGGAGGCCCCCACTGCAAAGGATATGGAAACTTAAACCTGAAACAGCAGACATGTTTATATACAACCAGCATCTTATAAAGCCAATATCAAGAACAGTGAAGGCTTTAGCTCACCACGGGGCAGTAGTAATAAGATTCGCTTGGTCGGTTCGACAACTCAGTTGGGTTTTTATCGGCTTGTTCCGATAAGCCCCGCTTGCAGTTAAGATAACAGAGTAGATCCAAACAATTGTGACACAGATCAACACAGGAAATCTCTCAAAAATGGGAAGATCTCTGAAGGGTTTCACATGCTTTAGATACTGCAATTTCACGAGCACGATGCCCGCCCGGTTAATGAAGTAATGAATATACCAAGACAGGCCGACTCCGAAAGAAATAACCAGCACTTACTTGTGATAGTCCAATGATCAGTATCAGCATTGGTAGACCAATTTCCACACATTCTCCTAGCTGAAAAAAAAAAAAAAAAAAATTTCTTCAAATCTTTAAGGACGTGATAATGGGGAAGGGTTCGGGACGTAAACCAGAGACTACAATACGTTTCTCCCGAAGAACATACCACGGGAAATCCTCGTTGAAACAACCCGAGGCCAACCAATCCAACAACAGGCGCCATGCCCAATGGACTGAAGAATCTGCACACATAAAGCAATAAAATTATCAACAACATTGACGTAAGAGCTTAAACCCGCCGCTAGCAGATATTGTCCTCTTTGGGCTTTCCCTTCCGGGCTTCCCTCAAGATTTTACAACGTGTCCGCTAGAGAGAAGTGTCCACACCCTTATAAGGAATGTTTCGTTCCCCTCTCCAACCATTGTGGGATCTCACAATCCACCCCCCTTGGGGGCCAGCGTCCTTGCTGGCATACTACCCGGTGTCTAGCTCTGATATCATTTGTAACAGCTCAATCCCACTGCTAGCAGATATTGTCCTTTCCGGCCTTCCCCTCAAGGTTTTAAAACGCATCCACTAAGGAGAGGTTTCCACGCCCATATAAGAAAGGTTTCGTTTCTTTCTCCAACCAATGTGGGATCTCACAATTGATGAGTGACACAAAACTTCGTATAGTTGTTTCGTTGAAATAACGTACCGTGAAAGTAAACCCCAAACTTGGCTGTAACCGAGGATGATTTGTATGCTGGATGCTACAATAAGAGCTCCTTGGATAGCTCGCATCGTATGTAAAAATCTCTGCAAACGAATCACATGGGAAGATCTCTTTCAATACCCTATCAAGTGAAGAACAATATCAAGAAAATTTTTCGAAAACATGGCTCCTCTGTCCCTAACAACTAAGATAGATGAAGTTGAGAGGCTTACTTCATGATTATCAGTAATCCGTTGCAGTGAAGAGTCACCAACGATGTAAGCTATTGGAATAACATAGGTAAAGGAGCCTCCAACAACTGCTGGTAATCTAGTTCCAAAAAGTGCTTGAAGAAGCGTGTTTAAGCCAGCTACGAAAAGAAGCGTCTGTATAACTCGTGCTTTGTCGCCCTGAACGTTCGAGAAATAAAAAGATCAAACAAAGATTAACTTGAACTCGGAACGAACGAAACGAAAGGAACTAGCTTACATTATCTCCACCCATTGCAGGGACAATTAAGGATGGAATCATCACATTGGTGCCCAGCATCAGAATGTAATTCTGAAAAGCTAGTAGTATCGTTTCGCCTGCAAAACAACATCGTTTTGTAAACTCGAAACGAAGAGCAAGCAACAATATCTGATCCTTCAGGCACATCCATTTACTTTTGTTTCACAAACAATGGCTAAGGGAGATAGCAATAAGAACAAAAGTGCTAGTGGGAGATCCCACCTTGGTCGGAGAGGAGAACAAAGCATTCTTTATAAGGGTGTGAAAATCTCTCCCTAATAGACACGTTTTAAAAACCTTGAGAGAAAACCCGAAAGAGAAAGTTCAAAAAAGACAATATCTACTAGCGGTGGGCTTAGGCTGTTACAAATGGTATCAAAGCCAGACACCGGGCAATGTGCCAGCGAGGAGACTTATCCCCGAAGGGGGTGGACACGAGGCAGTGTGCCAGCAAGATGCCGGCCCCGAAGAAACCTCTCCCTAACAAACAGGCCAAAGCGGATAATATCTATCCGATTTTACAAGGTATGGTGTGACTGATCGTCAAGAAATACAGAGTTTTCACGAAGATTTATCAGTGTATATCAGAAATCATCAAATGGGTTAGCAGCACTTATGAATCAACTTGAAGTTTGAAAGATGGATTACAATTTAGCATACGAAGAACAAAGGTTCAGAAACTTGGAATCATAAGACATTTGTCAGAAACCCTTTCCATTTCTTTTAAGATAATCTCAGCAACAAGACAATGACAAAAATTTGGAGTCCACATTCCGTCGAACAAACCCCAAGCAACCTCCAGTGGTACCATTTTGATTCAAGCCAAAAGAAACAAGAACAATGGAACAAAAAACAGAGACCAATACAAAAATGGAGTGAAAACTCGATCGCAGAATCAACCATTGCTATCATTTCCTTAAAACGAACCAACCCTTTTCACGTAATTACTCATAGATGAAGGCCAATGAGTCATTTTCGCAAACGATTCACAGATGACAGAGAGAAGAACATGAAAATTGTAAAAAAGTAAGCGGCGAAATGAAAAGGGGGAGAAGGGTTTACCCCATGGAGGGTTGGAGTCTATGCAGTACTCAAGGTCTTGGAGTTGTTCCATGGGAGGGTGAGTAATGTCAGCCATTGTAATGGCTTTTCGCCACAGTCAGAGCTGCTATCAGTCGAGGAAGAGACGATCAGAACAAAGAAGAAGAAGGTAAAGTATAGAGATATAAAGGGAACGGCAAAAGCAAGAGGGAAAAAAATGAAGAGGAATAATATGCAAAGGCAAAACCCTCCAACGCCAAGGCTTCCTTTGCTGTAGTTGAGAAGCTTCTTCCTTATTCCTTCTCTTCTCTCTCTGAATTGGAGTCTCCTGACACATAATAGCCTCATTTATGCTCATAACTACGAAATAGCCATCCATTAATTCAAATGGTTTCTGATCCAATTTCATGGGAACACGACCATATGACTTACAGTTTCATCGAATAATTTCTCGTGGGATACCCATAATACATGAAACGTTCTCGAAGCTCTTATGAAAAGGGAAGAACGATCGGATGAATATAAAAATCAAAACTTTAGTAATCCATAAAATGGGTTTTGGTTAAATTTGAATGATTTGATGAGAACTGCAAGAACAGATGGAAATAGTGAAGAAATGAAAGAGGGTTTGATGGAAGCATTGAATGATGGCATCCGGAGCATTTGTTGGGTTACTAGGTTAATTAATGGGAAGTCCAAATCTTGGGAGGAGGGTAAAATGGTAAATTAGTACCTTTTGAAAAAATTAATTTTTATAGAAACAAATATTCCTCCCTCACTGATAGCATGGCATCCCCATAATATCTGATTCCCATGAAAGACTCAAAAAACAAGAAAAGTGAGACTCAAACTAACCCTTTTTTATTTATTTATTTATTTTTAATAAAAAGAAACTTCCAAACTCTAAACCAATCACTAATGCAGCAAGGAAAGAATCTACCTTTGTTTGTTTGTATAGTGTTTGAACATGTTACAGATTTTTTTAATGGTAGATTGAGACGTAGGGCTGAGCTCCCGATCTCATGAAAGAATTGTGAGATCCCACGTCAGTTACCGAGGAAAATGAAGTATTCCTTATACAAGTGTGAATTTAGACTCTTACAAGAATATACGTCATTTACTCTTAAACTATATTCACTAAAGCACGTGGTAAAAAAAAAAACTTAGTTACTATCAACATTTTTCAAATTCATAATAAGAGATGTTAAAATTTAATGAATTTAACACGTCTTTTTCAATTAAAACACGTTAACACAAAGAAAATTATTTCTAAAAAAACCCCTTAATTAACTCATTAAAACCACGAGGTATAATCGACATTTTTCAAATTCATTAATTGATTGCCACGCAGAATTGTTTAGAAATGATATGAGATTCAACAACGTTAAATAGTTATTTACGAACAAATCTTTTTATGATCATATGCAGCAGAGACTACATGAGAACAAGAAATTTTGGTCTCCCAAGATATTAAATCGTAGGTGGTAGGTGGTGACTGGGAGGAGGGGTACATTGGGTTTAATTATGTTTTGGAATAAAGTGAGGGTCGAGAGAGCATAAGAATAAGGAGGATTCTTCTATCCTTATGAATTGCCTTTCTCTCTTTCCTTTCTCACTTCTTTACTTTTTGTGCCCAACTTTCTTCAGTAAATGGCCCTCACTCGAAAGGACACCACCGCAACACTAACACCCTTTTCTTCTCCAACAACAACAGATAAAGAACATAACCCATTAATTTGAATCAGGAAAATAAAAATGGATTACCTTTCCTGTTTGAATCTGCACAACCAGAGATGCAAATCTTGGAAACAACACCGATTATTCACAAGTTAACTATACACGATCTCACGTTAATTGGAGAGGAGAACAAGTGCTCGCGAGGATGCTAGGCCCTGAAGAGGAGAACGAAACATACTTTATGGTTGCAAATCTCTCCGTAGCAGATACGTTTTAAAAACTTTGTGGGAAAGCCCAAAGAGAACAATATCTGCTAGCGGTGGGCTTGGCGGTTACAAAGAGTCCCGAGGTTTTCATATCCCTCATTTGAAATGGGTTCCGAAGCTTCTGAAGCTTTCCTATTTGTGAATGATTCTCTCATGGTTTGCACTTGATCAAAAACTTCTAGCAGCCTACTATCCAGTGAACTAACCTCCTCAAGATGTCCATGAAACACATCAACAAACTTGTCTTCCAAGGATTTGAACCTCTTTTCAATAACCAAGCGGCTTAGTTTGTCTTCCTCTGCCTGCTTCAGACGCATCCTCTCCAGTTCCATGGTGCTGAGAACAAGACCACCAGAACCAGCAACATCTCTGTAAAGTGGTTCATCAAATTGTGGGCATCGGGCTCTATACTCTGCAAATGCTTTGTGTGTTTCCCTCAATGCCTTTCTGTAGTCATCCAATAAAGTTCCCATCACGTAGAGCTCGCGCTCAAGCCCGTAAATATCAGTCTGCATCTTCCGTTGCTCCTCAAACTTTGTCCTTCTCAAATGTTCAATGAAGGTGTCTCTCTGCTGCAGCTCGTGAAGCAAGTATTGCTGATTCATAGTGGCCTGCCGATGAACCTGTTCTTTCTCTGTGGAAATCATCCGAGCTTTATCAAGCCACTGCTGTACGTTATCCATACAATTACCATAGTCAAGAGGACCTTCGCTCCTTAACCTCTTATTGAGAGACTGAGCTGGGTTGTCAATATCATCAGGGTCAATCACTCTCTTGTTGCTATTAACAAATGGTACACATTCAACAGATGGAGGACAATGTAATTCAAATTCTGAGTTAAAAGTGATTGGCTCTGTCTCCATTTCTTGAACAAATTGGCTTGAAGGAAATCCATCAATAGGATTGCTCGTTGGCAACAGGCAGAACTGTTCTTCCTGTTCCTCCTGTTCTTCCTGTTCTTCCTGTTCTTCCTTTCTTTGATCATCCCCTTCTTCTAATGCGACTTTCTTATCATCTCCAAAATCAAATTCCTTGAATTCATTTGTATGGCACCTCCTTAACAAGAGCTCAAGGCCATTGTCATTTCCATTCGAAAGCCACTGACCTTGCTCTTCTTCTTCTTCTTCTTTGCTATCCAATAAATCCATCATATCCCCAACACTAGCCGTCTCCTTTTGAACATTGACTTTGTCGACATTGTCTCGCCGGAGGCACAATTCAACACTGTGTTCCTCCAAGTTCTTAACCATGGAGTCATCGTTCCCTACCATCTTTGGACTCTCATTACAAACCCCATCTTCATCATCCTGTTCTTCATCTAGATCTTGCTCTGGTTCCTGCTCCACCTCCTCCTTGATTTTGACCTCTTCTACCTTTGATACTTCTTTCTTCAATAAATCTGCCCGCTGTGACCGGATCAGGCACTGCAAATGTGAAGCATAGTAACAGTTCACCAATTGTGGAGATTGTATCAACTCCTTCTCCACCATAAACCAAATCAAACCAGCCCAATCAACCCGCTCAAAGTTCCCAATCTTGATCGCCTTTGTCCAATTCAAAACCTCATTGGGCATCATCCAAGTATCTTCGTGTAAGAGTAACCAGTTGGACACAAAATCCTCAATAAAGGCGATCGATTCCTCAGATGCTATGGGATATTCCTCGTCATCCTCCATTATCATCGATTTCTTCACTGGCAACCGCAAGGCACGAGCCAAATCAGCCCTATTCACCATGATTCTGACCCCATTGACATAACTATACCTCTGGCTGTGGTTAAAATTAGCAACTAATTGCAAAAGAAGTTCAAATCGAACAGACCTATCGAACTTAGTATGAACAAATTCCCACAACCCCAATCGCTTCAACAGCTTCTCGTGACTAGAAAAATCCAGGATTTTATCCGGCACAAAAGGAATAGGTTTGAAAGTACCAACCAGAATCTCAAGCTTCTTCTGAGATTTCTCCTGAAGGAATCTTCGTTTCATCGACCACTTCTTCCCCTTCGGAAGCCGTCGAGAAACAACCGCGGAAGAAACCAACGCATTGATATCGATGATTCGAGAAGAGAGAGCATTAGACTCACCTTGGTCGCTAGGATCGTGGTCATTGACGAAATTTTCACTGACTTGAAGTTCTGGATCTTGCGGATCCTCCTGGGGGGAGTTCTGTCGGGGATCCGACAGTTCTAGGGTTAAGGTTTCAGACGATTGAGGCGGATCAAACTGGTTCTGTTCTACTTCTCCTTCTCCTTCTTCCAGTTGTTGCTGGTCCATGAAATTAGGGTTTTGAGCGGTAGAGACTGTATCTTCTTCTTCTTGGTATTCGAAGTGAGGTTCAGGAGGAGAAAGAGCGGGAATCGCCATTGAAATTGGCTCGAAACAAAGTAAGGAGTCGACGTCAAGAAGCTCCGACATGACGTATCCATTAATCGCTTAAATCTCTCTACTCTATTAGACGACGTGTCGTTTCACATTCCTTTTCCATCCAGTCAATTGAATCCAAACGTTATTTAGAGAAAATATTATAAAATTACATAATATGTTCATATATTTTTTAAATATATCTATTAATTTTATTTTATTCACCCTCCTGTATAAATTAATTATTTATTTCTCCTAATTGTTTAATTTTCTATCTTGTAATTTTAGTTTTTAGTATAATCAAAATTTAACTTTTTATTATATATTTAATTTATGAATTTAAATTATATATTCAAATAAACATTTCAACCTCATTGCTAGTTTGTCTGCTTCGACCGTTACATATTGTCGTCAGCCGTACGGATTTAAAATGCATCTACTAAATAGAAGTTTTCCAACCAATGTGGGATTTCACAATTTACCCCACAGGGACTCAACGTCCTGATGTTTGATTTTGATACCATTTGTAAGGGCCCAAACCCATCGCTAGAAGAGATTGTCTACTTTAGCTCGTTACGTATCTTCTATTTCTATTATTTCTATATAGTAACTTGAACTTTCCAGTCGAGTAAATCAAAGGAGCTACTGAACTTGACCGGTAAACTAAGACTGAACTCTTTATGAATGAGAGTGAACTCATGAACCTTTGACTTATTGCTGTCAGCTTCACGGTTTTAAAATGTTTCTATTAAGAACATATTTCCACACTCTTATAAGAAATACTTGAAGGCCAGCGTTATTGCTGGCACACCGCCTAGCCCAAACCCACCACTAATAAACCTATTCAAAGTTTTTCTTTTATTTTACTTGTCTAGGTTAACGGTTAAAATAGCCGTTTTGTTGGGATAATAGTATCGACTCTTGATCGAACCTTCGAGATTGGCTTTTGGTCGAATTCTTAAAGGTTCAACCACCTCAGCCTCTGATCGAACCTTCAAGGGTTCACCCACACCTTTCGTGGGGTTGTCCAGAATCCTTTTTGACCTATTATCACTAAACTTGGGTTTCTGGATGTTCCGGGTTTCAAACAAGTATGTTCATCTATGTGACAACAAACACCATATAACTCGAGATTTTAAATTATGATAAAATTAACCGTTTAATTAACGTTAACATACAACACTCGTGAACTCAAAACTTCTAAACTATAATAAAATTGAACTCAAAATCAAGTCTATAGAAAAACAACCAGAAAATATTACAATGGAGTTCATAAAATCATCTTCTTCCTCCTCAATTCTGCCGCCGTGCCGCCGGACTAAAAAAAACACAGAAAAACAGAAGAAAAAAAAAAAAAAAAACCGAATTGAATGAAAGTTGCAATACCTGAAAACCCAAACCGCCGGCAAATTCGACGATTTTACCGCTGGAATGTTCCGATTCAAAGAGGAACAGAGTTCCGGCGAATCATCGGCGGGAATACAAAGAGGAATGAGACGGAACTTTCCCGCCGTCGCTTTGAAATCGTCCATGGACGTCAAGATGCGGCAACCCGCCGGATATAAACCGGGGACTTGACGGTGAAGAGTTATCATGAATCGGAATCGGGTGGCGTTTGCCGGCGGGGTCGACGGCGAGTTCATTCCAAGCGTAATGCGGCACCGGAGATTCAAGGCTGGACTGAAGGGGCCCCCTCAGCGGGAACGCGGCGGAGCACTGGCTGAAACTCGGATGCGAACCGAAGACATTACTATTCCAGGCCACAATTTTCTCAAATCCATCTTCAAATCCAAGACCAGAATTCCCGGAACCGGCGGCGTAAAGACCAGTCTGATTCTGATCATGGTGGGGCGAATTTTGTGTCTGCAGAGACAGCCCAAGATTCTGGTAGCTCTGGAAACCGGCGGCGGAATCCAACGGCGGCGGAATCAAATTTTCACCCAATTGGCTCTGAAACAAGAAATCATTATACCTAGAAGACTCAGAGTGCTCTGTAACACCACCGGTTCCATTTGGGTCTGGTTCAGAGGGACAAGGAGGAAGGTGGGAGAGATTATCAATGGCGGATTTCGCCTTTTTGATTAGCCAATCCACGGCCTTACTGGGTCGATCATAACCCAACCGGTCTTGAACATCGTAGAATTGAATAGCAGTATGAGCGGATAAACGAACACGGCGGTCGCGAAGTCCTTTAGCGGTGAAGACTTTACTATGGCGGTCCTTCCGACCAGTAGCTCGGACAATGACGCCGCCGCAGCCGCCGCCAGGAACTTGTAAGATCTCACCTCCACCAATACTCTGCATCCCCATTCTGGGTCTTCGTCTTCCTTGGTGTAAGCCAGTTTTGTTAAGCTCTTCTCCGCCGCCGTCGGAATTCATGGCTTCTTCTCCATTAAAGACGGTTAAATTCCGGTAAGAAGCCACATTTTTGGTTATGGGATTTGGGTTTTGATGATCCCAAAAAAGCGAAGCAAAGAGAAGGATTGAGAGAACAGAGGCTTTGTTGCAGAAGTGGGCTTGTCGGAGAAGAACAGGAGAGAGAGAGAGGGAGGAGAGAGAGAGAGAGGAAGTGGGGGACAATGGATTTGGAAGGGAATAAAGAAGGAACAGAACAGAGCCTTTTGGCCTTTGAATGGATGATATTTGGCAAAAAGAAGGAAGGTAAGTCAGTGGTTGGACACTGCCCTTAAAACAGAAGTGTGTAGGAATAGTCCGACCCGATCCTGTCGTCTTTACTAGTTGAGCTATGTTTTATGTATTATCATGTTCGGTTGTCTTATCCATTGAGATGTCCATGAGGTAGCCGGTGCCCCATTCACCTATTTTAATTGGGTTGGGATGAGGACCGAGAATACAATTCTCATTCCTAACTCAATTTCCCCTGTTTATACGAGGATTCTCGATTTCGTTCGAGTGAGGTCCAATAAGCTGTAACAACAGCCCAAACCCACCGCTAGCAGATATTGTCCTCTTCGGGTTTTCCCTTTCAAGCTCCTCTTCAAGGTTTTTAAAACGTATCCGCTAGGAAGAGATTTCCACATTTTTATAATGAAAGCTTTGTTCCCTTCTCGACGTGGGATCCCCAATCCACTCCCCTTCTGGATCCAACGCCCTTGCTGGCACACCACCTCATGTCCATCCCTTTCAAGGTTCAGCCTCCTCGCTGACACATCACCTCATGTCCACCCGCCTCATCGTTAGCAGATATTGTCCTCTTCGAATTTTTCCTTTCAGGCTTCCCATCAAGATTTTTAAAACGTGTCTGCTAGAGAGAGATTTCCACACCCTTATAAAAAAATGCTTCGTTCTCCTCCCCAATCGAAGATTCTCGATTTCGTTCGAAGGAGGTCCAGTAGGGCCCTAACCCACACGTTAACTGTTCAAAACAGAAATATATTTATTTCTTAAATATTCCTTGTCTTTTATATTAAAGAAAAAAAAAAACACAAATTCATGAAAAGAATTACATCATTTTCAATAATTAGTAATATTACTATCTTCATCATATCACCTCAACTATTAATATTTTTTCCATTCTTAGGGAAAAGAAAAAGCTATTCCCTTTCCTTTTCTATGGTTTTGGTCATAAAAAAAAAAAAAAAAAAAAAAAAGTGGTCAAAATTGTTGACATCAACTCACATGGGAATATAAGAATTTTTGGCTCGTACTAATAACATCAATTCCGACCCATTCTATATTAGCTAACCTTCTAAACCAAAATATCCTAAAACGACCCGTTTAGTTCGTAAGAACGATCTTCATTCTTAGAACCACTTCAAAATAAGCTAAAAAAACCCAGACCGATTCTACGTTCGGTAACCTTCAAAAACAAAATACACTAAAATGACCCGTGTTAGTTCGTGAACATAGTCTTCACTCTTAGAAGCACTTCAAGATAAGTAGCTACCCTGATCACGTTGCAAGGATGTAGAGGAAAGTCGAGGCAACCATGTGTAGAATCAGGTCAATTTATAATTTAACCTATAATTTAAATAAACGAGTCAGTCGACCTATTGATTCTGTCTATGATCTTCATATTGATCCAGCTTTTTGTTTAGACTAATCTCGAATAAATAATATTATGTAAATTATTAATTAGGTGAATATAAATGATTCAATTATGAGTCCATTTATAATTATCTTAATTTAAAATAAAAAATAAAAAAATAAAAAAATCTTTCAATGGGTTGGGTAGTTAGGGATTAAAATCAAATTTTATTAAATATGAGACAGAAAAAAAGCTACGAGAGCATTTATTTATTTTGTTATTTTTCATTAAGCCTAGCGAATTAAATCATGCTATACTATATGATATTTATGCCTCCAAATTAAATTTATATAGATAAAGTAATTATATTTACATTTATTAAATTTAATATGATGTAGACCACTTTAATTTGGAAATTTGTAAGCAAAAGGGCAACTTGTGTCTTAATTCGTAATTTATTTTAGGTTGGCTCGAGCGGTCAGATATTAATACTTTATTTATTTCTTGTAAAACTGGTAATTTATCGAGAAAATAGCGACTATTAAGCTTATTATTCTGAAGACTTGACTAAATAGGGAGCTGGAAACATGATTTGCAGACTGGAATAATGGAATCCATATACGAGTTCTCGACACAGAAAATTTCTACAAATTTCTTTTTAAAAAGTTCTCGACCATTGGTCGTGAGTTCAAAGCAAGTATAATTTTATGAAGTAACGAACATATGAGACATTTAGGCCATTTAGAAACCATAAATTTTGTTGCGAAGTGAACAACATCTACTCGTAGTTCAAAATATAACGTATGAATTTTTGTTGATCGGGATAATATTTTGACCAAAAACACACCTCAACTAAGTTCACGAGACATTCTGCTAGGCCCCACTAAAGTTGATTATCGAAAAACTCACAAAATTTGTAATGTCTCATATTGGTTGGGGAGGAGAACAAACCACCGTTTATAAGGGTGTGGAAACCTTCCCCTAGTAGACGCGTTTTAAAGCCTTGAGGGAAACCCGAAAGGGAAAGCCTAAAAAGAACAATATCTACTAGTGGTGGATCTGGGTCGTTACAAAATTATTAATATTCTGAGTAGGTCAGCTCAACCACGAGATTCAAACCAATAAAACGAATCGTTTTGCGTGTTGAGTTCAATATATCTCAACGTCAGGCATTTAATGGTCGGGTTGCAAACTTTTAGTCTGCTCGAGAGTAATGAAAGCGACTCGAACGGAGTCGGAATTGAAGTGAAAGTGGAATTAAAGTTGTAAAAATTAGGAAGAAGAGGAAGGTTGATATTATTAGGGTAAGCATGGGGGTGCAAGTTGATGAAAGGGATTGAGCGTGGTACAAACCAATAAAGAGAAAATTTCAAAATTATTGTATAGTGCTTGTACTACATCTCTCCATCCCCATCATCACATGACAAAGACTAAAGCATATGATCTATATATACATATTGACAACTACTTCAAAACAAATACAATTATCACACGTCCAATTGAGACAGAACTCGTTGGATGAACGAGAATTAGGTCGAGTCACGCGAGTTTCAATGACTGTATTTTAGCTATAATCACTTAAATATAGGAACGTTCAAAAAATTCGATGACCGGAAAAACCCAATCAACTCAACTCAAACAGCTGTAATCACTTAAATATAGAAGTGTTCAAAAAAACCCGATCAACTCAACCCAAACCATTTTGAGTTGGGTCGAGTTCAAATAAATGAAAATTTTATGGATTGAGTTGGTTCTTGGGTTACCCACTAGATTGAGTTGAATCATACAAATTTGAATTTATTGTTAATTTTAAAACATACATTTTTAGTTACAATGTGTACCGTATGTTTATTTTATTTTATAAAATAATTTTTAACTATTTGAAATATAATTTTAAAAAAATATATATTGAAATTGAATTGCAAATTTTAATTAGATGTTTGAAAATAAATAAATAAATGTTTTACGAGCTAACGTTTTACTTTTATTAAAAACAACAACTTGAACGGACCCGATCCAAGTTGAAGAGAGGAATAAAACATTTTTTTATTAGGATGTGGAAACTTCTCCCTAGAAGACACGTTTTAAAACTGTGAGACCGATGATGATATGTAATGAGCCAAAACGGATAATATCTACTAGCAATGAGCATGAACATTTATAAATGGTGTCAAAGTCAAACACCGAACGGTATGCCAGCGAGGACGCTAGACCCTTGGAGGAGACTAACGACTATACGTAACAGATAAAAACGATTTGTTGTTCTCATCTAATTTCATACTTGATCACACTATAAGTCACATTCACTTTACTAGAACAGTTAAAATAAAACCAACCCAATTTAATTCTTTTAATTATTTTTTTTCATTAAATATACAAATTCTTAGAAAATTCTAATGCTCAATTGATTAATTTAGGTAATCAATTTGTTAATTCTGTCGAAACAGAGACGTCTACTAGACATAGACTAATGATTCGTTCTCCTCTTCAAAGCCCTTTGATGTGGGATCTCACAGACTGGCGTTGAGCCTAACACCCTCTTGTGCGTGCACAATATGACACTGAACCGAACACTCTCTCGTACTTAAGTTCTATAATATTGCAATACCACAATTATTAGGTGAGGAGATTGGATAAAAAAAAATCTCTCCATCTCTTTCTTTGTCAATAAATAAATAAATAAATACATGAAAGTTTGACAACAACCATACATACACATGATCCAAGGTGGTTCAAATTAGACGTTACGCTAAAGCTGAACCGTCCAAACAATTTCTATATATCTAATCTCACCCTTTTTTCAAAATAGAGAAACCGACAAAAGAATTTAATCCATGGACTATAATTATGACGATATTGACAGGTAAATTGATTCTAAGATTAAAATGTTAAAAACCACGACTCTCTATAATAGTACGATATTGTTCACTTTGAGTATAAGTTCTCGTGGCTTTGCTCTCAGCTTTCCCAAAAGGCTTCGTACCAAGGAATCTTATAAAGCCAATATGGACGACTCACTCCCAACAATTCTCAACCGAAGATTAAAGACCGATAATTAAAGGACTATTAAATATATTTAATTAAAAAAAAAAAAAAAGTTAAAAAGACAAAGGAAAATAACCCTTCGTTTCATCCTAGAATGTTGAAAACCGACCAAGGTACATGAAGTCGCGTCAATCAACTTCAAGAGTGGTCGGATATTTTGTTTTTGTTTTGCTTTGCTTTGCTTTTCTTTTCAAATTATAAAAAAGTAAACGAAGCAATAGATATTAGATAAGACATGGCGCATGCTTGTATCTTTCAATAAAAATACACCAAATTTTCTCCCCCTCATCATTCAAACCTTGAAAGTTTTTAACGACTTTAGGAGCCTTACAGCAACACCCGAGTAAAGAAGGAGTACATGAATGAACCGAGATCACATTCAAATGAGAGCAATTCTAAAGATAGAATGGCTAAGAAAAACTTACAAGAATTGAAAGCTACTATCTATACCAACAACGTCTACCTTCTTTTTCAATGGCTCAATCACAAGTATTTAATAGTCAGGCGTGCTTTACTTGGAGCAGTTCTATATTGACGCATGGGAGTGAGGACAAAACATACTAGAAGAACTCAGTTGGGGAATGTCGGGACATAGACGTGTCAAATCTTGATCTTAATTCTATGTTGGGTTGTTATACCTACGTTTGTGTGACGGAAAGATCACGAGTATATGAATAAGGGACACCATCTCCAAATGTGTTGTATTTGAATTTCGAATGTGAATCACGCGCATGTGTTGTTACACCCATGTTTGCAGGACGAGAAGAGTATGAGTATACGAATAAGAGATACCATCTTCATTGATATGAAGCATATATGTAGAGGGTTGTGGACTACGTAGAAGGTCGTTATCCCTAACTGTGAGATCCGACATCGGTGGCGAGGGGAACGAAACATTCTTTAAAGGGTGTGAAAACTTCTCCTTAGACGTGTTTTAAAAGCCTAAAGAGGACAATATTTGATAGCGGTGGGCTTGAATTGTTACATTAACACTTACCGTTAACTTGTCGAGTTATCGTTTCATAGTTAAGGGTAAAGTTTCAACTTTTCTAGTTCCGAGACTCTAAATTATATTCAAAGAACCTATGAAACTTTCACGATCATGGAGACAAATTAGTAGGACCAAATTCGTAATTTAACCTTAACCGAGCACGAGACAAGGTTGTTTTCGGTAGCAGCGGGGAAGAAGGTAGCGGTAAAAAGTGGTAAAAATGGAGTAAAAAAGGTGGTGATGTTATTATTATTGTGTGTTGGGTAAGGCCAAGCCTGCACCAAAGGCATAGCCATGCACACTTTATATTGTTTTGTTTTCACCTTTATTGAAAGGCACTCTCAGCTGCATTCATTTTGAAGCAAAACTCCACTCTTTTTCTTTTGTCAACAATCCACAAGAATTTGGTGTTTGGACTACGCATGCCCTTTTGTTTGTCTCCTTCTATGCATATAAAATGTTCTAAAATAGGGACCTCGTTGTCATTCGGGTAACACAGAATCCCGTGTAAAGAAAATAAGTAAACGTCCATGAACGGAGACTCGATAAGCTTAGCAAGACCGTTCATGGACGTTTACTAGCCTATTATACTTGGTTTTCAATCAAGCCACC
Organism: Cucurbita pepo subsp. pepo; assembly: GCF_057944985.1. Taxonomy (NCBI): domain Eukaryota; kingdom Viridiplantae; phylum Streptophyta; class Magnoliopsida; order Cucurbitales; family Cucurbitaceae; genus Cucurbita; species Cucurbita pepo. Next base: position 18,527,362 of record NC_141802.1, on the reverse strand, counting down.
GACGGAATTCTCATTGTTATGTCTAGTATGGGTTTTTCATGAGACAATGGTGAACTCTATAAATACCGTGTAACAGCTCAAACTTACTACTAGTAGATATTGTTCGCTTTGGTCTGTCGTATCGCCGTCAGCCTCATGATCTTAAAACGTGTTTGCTAGAGAGAGGTTTCCACACCCTTATCAAGAATGCTTTGTTTCCCTCTCCAAACGATATGGGCCTAGTGTCCGTGCTGACACACCGCCCAGTGTTCGACTTTAATACCATTTGTAACAGCCCAAACCCATCGCTACTAGATATTGTCCGCTTTGGCCCGTTACGTATCGTTGTTAGGTTTTAAAACGCGTATGCTAGGTAGAGGTTTCCACACCTTTACAAGGAATGCTTTGTTCCCCTCTCCAAACGATATGGGTCCAGTGTCCGTGCTGGCATACCGTCGGGTGTCCGGCTCTAATACCATTTGTAACATCCTAAACCCACTGCTTGTAGATATTGTCCGCTTTGGCTCGTTACGTATTATTGTTAATCTTATAAACGCTAGCGAGAGATTTTCACACCCTTATAAGGAATGTTTTGTTCCACTCTTCAACTGATGTGGGCCCAACGTCCCCGCCGACATACCGCCCGGTGTTTGGCTTTGATACCATTTTTAACAACCCAAACCCACCGCTAGTAGATATTGTCTGCTTTTGTTTGTTACATATCGTCATTAGCCTCATAGTTTTAAAACGCAAGTTTCTACACCCTTGTAAGAAATGTTTCGTTCTCCTCTCCAATCGAAGGGAGATCTCACATATCGAGACCCGTTTCTACTATTTGGATACGTTTTGCAATCTTAGCTCAACTCGACACGTTGATCCTTGACAAAGAGTTTGAGTGGACTTGTTATCAAATTCTTACAACAATCAATTATAAAACATTATTTTAAATATACGTTTGATCATTACTCGTTACTACTCACTTCAATGCACGAATCGTTAAGAGTTTAAGAATAATCCTCTTAATTTTCTTTGAGTAAGCTCTTCGATCATCTCATGGTCTCTCAAAAGTCAAATCAAAAGTCAAAAGTATCTAAATTTTTCACTCGGGACAGGGATTTGCTTCCGTTGAATCGACGACAAGGTCGCTCTTTCGTGTTTTTTGGACGACAGTTGCGAAATTGATAGCAGGTAAGGAATTTCTTTGATGTATTATAGCAGGTAAGGAATCGACGACATAGTCGGCGCAAGTTCCTTACAGAACTATATGAGCTTCAATGGCGATATCATTAAGCGCCATCGCCTTCTCCTCCAGCTGCTTCAAGCATGCTCCAAGGCTCCTACCATCAAAACCACAAGACCCCTTCATGCTCTCACAATTACAATGGGTCCTGTTCCAAACCAGGCTATATTTGTGCATAATAATCTCATTTTCCAATATTCTTCTCTTGGGGTGTTATTGATGGCACGTAACCTGTTCGACGAAATGCCCCACCGAAATGTTGTGTCTTATAACACGATAATTAGTGCTTATAGCCGACGTGGGTTTGTGAAGGAAGCATGGGATTTGTTTTCGGAGATGAGAGATTGTGGTTTTGTGCCGACCCAATTCACATTTGGTGGGTTATTATCAGCTGACTTGTTGGATGTTTGGCAGGGCGCTCAGTTGCAGGGGTTAACGGTTAAAATTGGAGTGTTTGATGCTGATGCTATTGTGGGAACGGGCTTGTTGGGGCTGTATGGCAGGGAAGGATGCTTTGAGGAAGCTTTACGGGTTTTTGAAGATATGAGTTGGAAAAGTTTGGTGACATGGAATTCAATACTGTCATTACTTGGTCGTAGCCAACTTGTGGATGAATGTAAGCTTCTGTTTTGTGAGCTTATGTATGGTGAGATGGAACTGTCCAAGTTCTCTTTTGTGAGTGTTTTGTCTTGTTTTTCACGCAAAGAAGACTTGAAATTTGGGCAACAATTGCATGGTATTGTGTTTAAAATTGGGTTTTATTATGATGTTTTGGTTGTAAATTCTCTGATGAACATGTATTTACAATGTGGAGGCTTTTACTTAGCTGAGAAACTGTTTGAAGAGGTGCCTGTGCGTGATGTTGTGACATATAATTCAATCATTAGCGCGGGGACAAAAGTCGACAAGCCCGAATTAGCATTAGAACTCTTTTACAATATGATAGAAAAGGGACTAATTCCTACCCAGGCATCATTTGTAAACTGTGTCAACTCTTGTAGTTCTATGGAAAGTTCAATTTATGGAGAATATTTTCACTCAAAAACGATTCGTTCTGCTTTCGAGTCTGATGTGTTTGTGGGTACCGCCTTGATTGACTTTTATGCAAAGTTCAAAAAGTTGGAGGAAGCCCGCCATTGCTTTGATGAGATAACTGAGAAGAATTTGGTATCTTGGAATGCTTTGATTTCGGGTTACTCGACCGATTGCTACACATCCTGCATGAATTTACTGATAGAAATGCTCCATTTTGGTTATAGACCGAACGAATTTACATTTTCAGCCATTATGAAGAGACTTGTAGCTTCAGAATTGCTTCAAATTCATTGCTTGATTATAAGAATGGGCTATGAGGAGAATGGTTATGTATCAAGCGCTCTTGCTTCTTCCTATGCCAAACATGGTCTCATATCTGATGTCCTGGCTTACATCTCTCAGCCTTCTGCTGTGCTTTCTAACATAGTTGCTGGATATTATAACAGAGTTGGCCTATACGATGAGACACAGAAATTGTTTCGCTCTCTTGAGGTACTTGACATTATATCATGGAATATTCTGCTTGAATCTTGTGCTAAAACGGGTAATTATTTCAAAGTTCTAGCACTTTTCAAATGCATGCTGCTGCTCCAAATCTACTCTGATAATTATACATTCATCTCCCTTCTTAGTGTTTGTGCTAAACTGTGCAATCTTGCTCTGGGTAGTTCTGTTCATGGCGTTATGATAAAGACTGGTTCATGTTGTTTTGATACATTTGTGTGCAATCTGTTAATTCATATGTATGGAAAATGTGGAAGCATTGGATGTGCTTTGAAAATATTTGATGATGTGAAAGATAGAAACTTAATCACATGGACTGTTCTAATCTCTGTTCTTGGACTACATGGCCATGCTTATGAAGCGTTGGAAAGGTTTGCAGAAATGGAGCTTTCAGGGCTTAAACCTGATGGGGTAGCTCTTGGTGCAGTGCTTACAGCTTGCAAGCACGGTGGGCTTGTAAAAGAAGGAATGGAGCTGTTTGGCAAGATGAAAGTTGAATATGGGGTCGAACCGGAAATGGATCATTATCAATGTTTGGTTGACTTGCTTTCTATACATGGATATGTTGTGGAAGCAGAGAAGGTTATTGGCTCCATGCCTTCCCCCCCTGATGCTCTTCTATGGCGTAGCTTCCTGGAAGGCTGCAAAAGAGAAAGGACGTTATGAGAATTCTTTTCGTGCTGAAGCGGAAGATAAGTCGATGGCTCGTTCCTTTTCGGGGTATGGCTTTAAAGTTAAGGGGAGACATGAATTGTCGTGTTATTCTTGATGATGAGGGATACTTCTCACCACCAAAGAAGTAAATCAACATACGATTCGTGGGTGGAATCTTGTTCTCCTACTGAGATATTATTCAAAACATCAGAGGAGGAGACGGGACATTGGAATCATCAATTAGTTTGGAAGCATCAGTCCTAATAACTGTGAGATTCCACATTGGTTGGGGAGGAGAACGATACACCCTTTATAAGGGTATGGAAACCTCTTCCTAACAGACGCGTTCTAAAAACCTTGAAGGGAAGCTCGAAAGAGAAAGCTCAAAGAGAACAATATTTGCTAGCGGTGGGCTTGGGCTGTTATAATAACTTTGACTAGACATCTACCATGGTAGTGTCTTATGATACTCTCTCGACGAAACTAGTCAGACAAAACTATCCCATCAACCGACTATTTGATTGATCGTCAGGCAATACTAGGTGACCAGAATCCTCGGAAATTATTTGAGGAGATTGGAACACAGTCATTGGTAGTCACACACACTATCCAATAAGTGGCTTCTTGACTCGGAAGAATCTCACCCAAGAATGGGACGATGGTAAGTAAGACAAACTTTATCTAAGTTTAATTAATATGGTACTATAGTCTTCTGCTTTTAACAGACCAACCAGGTCCTGATGCCTGTATAGGCAAACCACTTGAATATGCAGCGTAGGAAAACAATATTTTCCCTCAAAAAGTAGTATTAAAATCTTTGCTCTTTAGATCAATTAGCTGGAAACCTTAAACATGTGGAGGAACAACTCTCAACCAATGTGAAATCTTTGAAATGGCTGTCTTCATTGATATTATTGTGTTCAATTCTACTGGAGAGGAATGAAATAGTATAATCATTGCTCATGCCTACAAAACACAATACTCGACTTATCTAGGATAAAATCATTGTTCATTAACACCCAATGTCTTGGATTCTGACTAGGTTTTGACCACATTATATACTTGACTTATCTTACTTCTAAGAGTGAAAGGTACGTTCACAACACGTATTTTTAATATGCTTTGTGATATCCTACGGTTAGGGAGGGAAACGAAGTATTTCTTATAAGGGTGTGAAAACCTCTACTTAGTAGACGCATTTTAAAACCGTGAGGCTGACAGCAATACGTAACAGGCCAAAGCGGACAATATCCGCTAGCGGTGGGTTTGAGCTGTTATATGTTTTGTTCTCATTAACATGCTTCATAGGTACATATCCAGGAGGTCACTCAACGTAAGATTATGCTTATTTTTTGAGTTCATATGATTGAGTTACCGAAAATGAAGGTACATCTTACTAATATAGGTAGCAACTTTGTATTTCTTTAAGCATTTATTAACCATAACTTCATATTCTTGTGGTGATTCTTATTTGGATGTGGTCTCATTCATTCATGTACTTCTCCTTTACTCGGACGTCACGTGTCTATCAGCTTCCACCTTGGTTCGTCCTCAATTCACATCCTATGGTTTACGATTGTTCTTAGTTGTATGCTCCAAGCTAAGCACGTTTGATTTTAGAGTTCTTATGATTAAGCTACCAAGGAAACATCTATTAGTTTGTGAGGATAATATTCACTCTTAGAAGCTCTTCCAGACAAGTAGATAACGTGGTCTTGTCCCAAGGAATGTCGGAGCCATTAAGTCCAAATTCGAATTCCAAATTCCGATCTCAATCGTAAATATAAAACGTTATACTTCAGGGATTAAAACGTAATTTCTTATCATATTTCATAATCATAATTGAAGGAAAATATTTTAAAAGGACAAAAAAGGAAGAAATGAGATGATCAATCATCACAAACAAACGTGGAGCCACGCCCACTCCATTATATCATTCTTGAAAAGCTTTGTCTTTGAATCATAATTATATTATTATTGTTTTCCAGACAATTATTAATTAATTAATTAATTAAAAAGGAATTAGAATATTCTAATTTTTTAAAGTCTAAGCAGCCGCCAAAGCATTACATTTTTTTCTTTATTGATAAAATATTATATTTTTTTGGCGTTTATAAATTATAATAACTTTGACTTTTAAGATATTATATTTAAAACATAATTAAAATTATTAATTAAATTGATTCAAAAAAGTTGCATTTTCCACTTGCATTGCCTTTTAAGCCTTTGCGGCTGATACACTGACAACTGCCCATCCTATTCTATTCTCCTCATTTATATATTTTTATATTATATATTGAATTCTATCGATACAAAGATTCGATCATCTGACCTCGTATCTGTCATTTACTATTGAATCGAAAAGATATGAGGATAGCTCGGTATAGCTTCAAAATCGTGGATGGGTCGTAGGAGCTTAATCAACAATAACCGATTCGTGGGTGGAATCTCGTTCACTATGTAGCAGTATACGATTCATGGGTAGAATCTCGTTCACTTTATAGCAGCATACAGTTCGTGGGTGGAATCTCGTTCACTAGATAGGAGCATACAGTTCGTGGGTGGAATCTCGTTCACTACGTAGTAGCATACAGTTCGTGGGTGGAATCTCGTTCACTACGTAGAGCATACGATCCGTGGGTGGAACCTCGTTCACTACGTAGCAGTATACGTTCGTAGGTGGAACCTCATTCACTACGTAGCAGTATACGTTCGTAGGTGGAACCTTGTTCACTACGTAGCAACATACGGTTCATAGGTGGAATCTTGTTCATTACGTGGCAGCATACGGTTCGAGAGTGGAATCTTGCTCACTACGTAGCAGCATATGATTCGTGGGTGAAATCTCATTCACTACGTAGCAACATACAATTCGTGGGTGGAATCTCATTCACTACGTAGCAACATACGATTCGTGGGTGGAATCTCGTTCACTATGTAGTAGCATACAGTTCACCTTTTCAAAACAAATATTTACGACCAAACTCACATCGTGACGTTTAAAGAAAAATTCAGATAAGATTGACCGGTACTACGTACATTATATATTACAATTGAATAAGTATGAAGTGGAGAATCGAAGAATCAACCTTTTTAGCAGTGATGGATATCTTTTCAAAACAATAACTTTATTTAATCAACGATCAAAACGATACAAGACAAACACTAAAGCCAAATTGGCCTTTCAAACATTATTTCATTCCACATATTATTCCCACTAAAATGTTAAAAAAAAAGAAAACCAATTTCCATAACCAAAATTTAAATAATTTCTCATATCATATATATATATATATATATATATATATATATATATATGATATGATATGAACAAGTTCCCATCATCTCAAGAATTTGGCATCCAATCCAAACATTTTCCATGGCGGCGGTTTCCATGTCTGGTCGTGTGTTGGTGTTTGTTCTTATAATTTGGTGTGTTGGTATGATATCAGAAGGACGTGTTCTTCATATTCAAGAACAGAAAGATGCAAGCTGCAGCCATTGTCATTTGAAGAAATTTAGGTTTGATGTGTTTAAGGTAGATCGAAGATCTCTCGTTAATTCAGAAAGAATTGTTCCTGGAGGACCAGATCCCAAGCACCATCACTAAATACATTCGATTAAGAAAATAAAACATTTTGTGTCTAATAAATTTTTTCTTTCTCTACGAACGAAGAAGCTATAAGTAATGCGGAGAGTTCGATCCTGAGCTCAAGATGAACGCTGATGCCTCACCTTTTTTTTGTGTGTTTTTGGCAAATTATCGTGTAATATTATTATGTTGTTGTTGTGTTTACAAGTGTTGCTTAATAATATACGAAGTTAAATTAACTGTTTCTTATCTCGTTCGTCGTGTTTTATTTTATGTTGTGATTCTTCGAGTTTTGAAATAAGTGAGATTGTGATTGTTGTAGCATTAATAAGTCCCGTTAAATTTTACGATTAAACTTATTATAAATTTTACAAATTTGAGTATAGTTAATCTGGTTAAGATGCGTATTTGGCTAAGAGATGAGAGGTAACGGTTTGACTTACAGTCCCTAGTTTAGCTATTACATGCATGACGTGACGTTATTTTTAAAAGAAATTATGAGATCTCGAAGAAAAATAAGATTGTTTCATTTGGGATCTCGAAAAAATACCTTAATTTAGTGTCGAGAAGAAGTATCAAGTGTTTATAAAACTAAGCACGTTCAATCAATAGTGTTACACAATCTTTAACCAAAACTCATATAACTCGACAAGACCAATCAAGAAGCTACTACAACCAGATATCATTCAAAAGTGATATACACTCCTTGACCAAAACTCGTATAACCCGATAGACAAATCGAATAAGCTACTACAACCAAATATCATGGCTCCACGATGCACGTCGTGACTCAAAACTTAAAACTTAACTAATATCATGTTTCCATTCATTAATGTGCAAAATGATTAATTTGAACGCGGTTCGTATCTAAGCTTGAATATGTTGATATTATGGAGCCATTAATTAAAATAATATACGGCGATAAAGATAAGATTTAACTGAGTGGAATCTAAAGTGGTCATTATCATATAATTAATTAGAATCTAATTAAAACAATATAAAATTAAGGACGAATCTCGATTTATATAGGATAGAGTGATCCATCCAAAATCAAACATTAAAATTTTAATTAAAAAAAATAACATAGTGATACCACTCTCAATCATATAAAAAAAATTCATGAATTAAAGAAATAAATCCTATAAATAGAAAAATACACTTTCTAATTTTTTATTTAGCACAAGAATCCATTATAGTTTGATTCATAGAATTCCATTTATTTAAAAATAATTAATAGAAAATTAGAAAGAATTAATTCAACTTTGTAATAATTTATATAACATTTAGTCGTATACGATAACACAACCCTAATTCTCAGCCGAACGATCTAAATTTTGATGAACAACTCTTAAATTAAAGAAATTAACACCTCCTTATACAAAATTCGAATCAACCAAAAGATAAGGCTAGAATTAGATTACTTCTTACGATAGAAGATCTAGAAGTCTTACGATCGAAAATCTAGAAGTAAGATTTAGAACCTTGTTCTAAATTACTCCACAATCGAACTTAGATCAAGAGTTGATTGTTCAGACTAAGATGCAATTCTACCACAAGAATTGCTTGAAACTTAGAATTAATCCCGACTCTATACAATTAAAAATAAAGTTTTCTCATCAAGGTTGATGTGGAGACATATTTGAAATCTATTGAGTTTGTTTGGGTAGGTTTGAATTTGTTGTTGACATTTTTGAATCTATTTATCGAAAATTAGTCCTTATCGTTAAAATTATTTTTGATATTTTTAATACGTAGATTGTTAAGATTAGGAAACAAATGTGATTAAAAATCACAAACACTAAGTCCGATATTTAATGATAAAGTTCAGAGCCTAAATGATTACCTTTACGAAGGTCGAGAGGTCAAATTTATTTTTTTATTTAAAAAAAAAACTTTACTATTAATAATTATGTTAAAATAAAAAAAAAATTCAAAAAAATTGAAGACTTTTTTAAAAAATAAAATAAATTAAAAAGGAATAAAAAATAATTATTGTTGGAGTGGCAAAACCAAATAAAGAATCTTGAAGATAAGATTCAACCCCACAAAAGAATCCAAATTTGACCTATAAAATTATAAAGCAAATAGAAATTATTTTATATTTTATTTATTTTAAACAAAAAAAAAAAAAAACATAATTAATTAATTAATTAATTAATTATGGTTGGGTGTAGATTCCACTATATGCATAAATATTTCCAATTGGAGAAGAGAATCTATGTATTGTCAATTTATAATTTGAAACCAAAAGAAATTAATTAATTAATTAATTAATTAATTTCCTTTTGGTCAAAAAAACAAAGCCACTCATAATTTAGCCAAACAAAATATAAATTAATTAATTAAATAATTAATAAAAATAATTAGCCTAACAAAGTTTTTGTTTTGTTCTTAAACAAGTTCTCAAAAATGACTAAAAACAAATGTCCATTAAAGGAATTAGGGTTAGGTTTAGATTTGTATACTCACACTTGTGCTCCACATTGGTCGTTTTTGGTCAAAACAATCGATTCAAAATATTATGTTACTATGCCCAATTGTCCACCGAGTCTATACATTTTTTTTGTTACAAGTTGGTACCAAGACACGGTTTTTCTATCACAGCTGAACTCGAGTAACTTTGGCTAGATGTACAATACCATCTAACAATTTTACGAGTATCTACTGCTTTTGTGTCATGATGTATCACAGACTCTTTTAGTTGCTTTTCGATAACATTCTCGTGTAACATCTGTTGGATGATGGAAGTCCCACATCGACTAATTTAGGGAATGATCATGGGTTTATAAGTGAGGAATGCTAACTCCATTGGTATGAGGCCTTTTGGGGAAGCCCAAAGCAAAGCCATGAGAGCTTATGCTCAAAGTGGACAATATCATACCATTGTGGAGAGTCGTGTTCGTCTAACATGGTATCAGAGCCATGCCCTAAACTTAGTCGTGCCAATAAATTGGTAAATCCTCAAATCCTCAAATATCGAACAAAGAACTCCTAAAGAAAAGGAGTCAAGCCCCTCCTCGAAGGCAGTCAAAAATGACTAAGACTCCAAAGGAGTCGAGCCTCGATTAAGGGGAGGCGCACTTTGTTCGAGGGGAGGTGTTGGATGATGGAAGTCCCACATCGACTAATTTAGGGAATGATCATGGGTTTATAAGTGAGGAATGCTAACTCCATTGGTATGAGGCCTTTTGGGGAAGCCCAAAGCAAAGCCATGAGAGCTTATGCTCAAAGTGGACAATATCATACCATTGTGGAGAGTCGTGTTCGTCTAACAACATCAAATACAGGTTTATCAAATTTTAAAATGTTAGAATATATACGAAAACACAAATTTGAAATTTTAGTGACCTCTTATATTTAAACTTGTAACGACCCAAACCCAGGATTCAGATTTCGAATTCGACATCTGATAGCTCCGACATTCTCCTGCGATATGGTCAAGTTACTTACGTCTACCGACCAACATACTTCGATCCTAGGAAAATCCAGTCATCCAGCATATAATTGTTTCAAGCAATGCACGTTTAATCATAAAGTTCATAAAGTTCATGTACCCCTCCTTTATTCCCGTATCAATTTTATTTATTTATTTATAAAATTAAAAGTCGAAGACTTTATTAAATACGAATAATTTAATTTAATTTAATTTAATTGTAAGGCTTTTGAGGTAAAGGTTTTATAATAATTAATATAATTGTGAATGTTGGCATGGGATTTCCATTCATATAAACTATGTTTGATGATCATTGTTTTCCATTAAGCTTCAAAAGACTTTCCCATTATCTCTTACATTAAATTAATATTTTATGGTGGAAAAAAAAAAATAATAAGAATCTTCAAGGTAAAATGAAATTATATGGTTCCAACATTTATGGAATATTTATATTATTATTACCTTAAATTATACAAAAAAAAAAATAAATTATTTTTTTACATTTAGTCTCAGCCTATTTATTTATCCATTTTTACATCAAAATATTAATGATATATTGTCACTAATAAAATTTTAAAAATATAAAGTGATTTAAATATAATTTTTAAAAATAATAATAATAATAATAATAAGCATTTGATTAATCGGATAAATTAATTACTAACTAATTGTTTTTTTTTTAATATTATTTTTATAAAAGGAAAAAGACAATTAAGATAAAGTAATAGAAGCTACACACGGAATAAAAAGCTTGAATCCTGATTGCATGGAGAAAACGACAGCCCTTGCCGTTGTGTCGATTTGTCGGTTCACTTCCACTCCTTTACTAATAGATTTTTTATTAATTTATAAAAAATTTCATTTTTTTTTAAATGGAAACTTTAATCTTTGGTAAAACAAAATAATTAAATGTAAAATGATATCTTTTACACTTTCATTTTTACTAAATAAATAATATTCAACTTATTTTTACGACATAATTAAGTTACTTATTTCTCGCTTCTAAAAGTGAAGTTGAGATCCCACGTTGAGTGGAGGAAGGAATGTGTGCTGGCGAGGACACTGACCTTGAAGGAGTGAATTGTGAGATTCCACATTAATTGGAGAGAAAAATGAGTGTCATCGAGGACGCTAAGCCCCGAAAGAAGTAGATTGTTAGAACCCACACCAATTGGAGAGGGGAACGAGTGCTAACGAGGACGTTGAGCCTCGAAGGAAGGTGGATTATGAGATCCCACATCGGTTGGAGAGAGGAACGAGTGTCAGTGAGGATGCTGAGCCCTGGAGGGGGTGGATGGTGAGATCCCACATCAGTTGGATAGGAGAACGAAACAAAAGGGTGTAGAAACTTCTCCCAAGCAGACGCGTTTTAAAAACTTTGAGGAGAAACTCAAAAGGAAAAACTCAAAGAAGACAATATCTGTTGGCGGTGGGCTTGAGTTGTTCATAATCGCTCTCATTCGGATGTGGTCATGATTCCTTCACGTACTCCTATTCGACTCGAGTGTCACAATTTAACATTATCTATAGCAGTACGGGGCTATTTGGGTTGAACCAAAAACAAACTACGATAATTCATACCCAGAGTGAACAACATCATACTATTGTGGAGATATGTCGAGGACCATTATCCCTACCACGTGATATTAGAAAATTTACTCTAAACGACAATTTGACATAAATTGATCGAAAAAAATAGGTTTAGCAAAAACTTAGCGAGAAACAACAGGAAAAACGTTGATCTTTTCTTATGCCATTTATTTTGATATCATATCAACTTATGAATCGACAAGTCACGTTAACATTTAAATAATATCGTGACATTTTCACGAAAGAACTAAAGCTTTTTTAAAAAAAATTAGAGCACTAAATTTGACATTTAGCCATAAAAAAAGAAAAGTAAAACCCACTTTTGAATGGATTGAACCATAATGATAAGCATGGACGACTCCTATAAATATGTAAGAACAACCGTGGCTGCATCAGTCAGCAACCCCTGCAATTTGAATAGCACCACAATTGCACCAATGGCTCGACCTAGCAATGCACCCATGTCCCTCCTCCTCCTCCTCCTCTTCTGCCTTTGCTCTCATGCCAGAGTTCTTCACACACGCGACGTTATTGCACCACCTGAAACGACCCGACTTTTACTTCTTCGTAAAACGATCGGCTTTCGCCTCTCTGAGCTCCGACACGGCACGCGGCGATCGCTCGTTGGCTCGGAGAGGATCGTCCCCGGTGGACCTGACCCCGAACACCATGTTTGAGTCGAGGAAGGTACATTAATATGTATGTGTGTTCCATGTTGATAATAAAATGGAGGAGCTTTGTTTGTTTGTTTCAATGCAAACATTATCTTCCTCCCCGAAGCTTTTGTTGTAATCAGCTCGAGATATTATACACACATATACATATTTATAATATAAAGTTCGATACTTTTTTTTCTCTTAATTTTTTTTCGTTTTCATAATCGGGTGAGATCCCACATCAATTAGAGAGGAGAACGAAACATTCCTTATAACCGTGTGGAAACCTCTTCCTAGTAGATACGTTTTAAAATCGTGAGGCTAATGACGATACGTAACAGGCCAAAACAGATAATATCTACCAGCGGTGAGCTTGAGCTGTTACAAACCGAGATTCATCTATAAAAAAAAAATCCATAAATATAGGTTGAAAGCTAGACGTAATCTAAAAGAAACTATTAATTTAATCGATTAGTGCTCATTTCATTCTCGTTATTTTACATAATCCCAACTATTAATTAAAACTATTAATTTAATCATCAAATCAAGATTCATTTTAATGATTAATAAGTGGAAAAGATTCTTATGAGTGCTTAATTCTAAATTTGACCAACAATATTGTACTTTTGTGTATAATCATATTAATTTATTTCCTATTTAATTTTCTTAATTAAAAAAACTAGGAATCTACTTGGATTGCCTTTTATAGCCTTTTCATATGTATGGATATCATATATTATATCATACATCTTGCTATTATAAATATATATTAGCTGTCACACGTTGTATTGTTTGTTTATTCGCTTTGTTTGGTCATACCAAAAATTTAGGTCTCCCTACTTTTCCTTCGATTTTCAAGTTTGGGGCGAGACGAATAGATATTATAAAACTACTGTGAGATCCTACATTAGTTGGAGAGGGGAACGAAACATTGTTTATAAGGGTGTGGAAACCTCTCCCTGTGCGTTTTAAAAACCTTGAGGGGAAACCCGAAAGAAAAGATTCTAAGAAGATAATATATGTTAGAAAAAACTGAATTGTGATCAATATTTTTCAATATTACAGTGGGAGAGGAGTTTCTTACAATTTTCCAATAATACCCTTTAGAAACCGACAAAGAATTATGATTAATGTTTTTTAGAGTGGTAGAGGAGTTTCTGAGAACTTTCCAATAATACCCTTTAAAAACTGATAAAGAATTACGATTAATATCAGAGTGGGAGAGGAGTTTTTGAGAGCTTTCAAGTGATACCTTTAAAAACCGACGAAGAATGACCAATGATATCCTTTTAAAAATGTTGAATATGACTCGACAAAATATTATTTTGAGGTATGATCAATATTCTTTAAATTTTATAACCGTAAACGTTAAATATTGATTAATTTGACTCATCTTTTTAGAAAAAAAAAAAAAAATATATATATATATATATATATATATATATATATATTCGGATCAATTTTGTTTATCAATCCCTATTTCAGATATTATTTAACGAAAAAAAAATCTATAGATTAAAATAAATATCACAAAATTTGAGAATTATATCAGTAAAAAAAAACCTTGAATTTGGAATTACTCATTATTGGGCTTGGGCTTGAGCTTGAGTTTGGGTTTGGGCTTGGTCTTGGGCTTTGGTTTGGGCTTGGGCTTGGGCTTAAGTTATTTATGCTATAAAATTGTCGCCGGAACCGGCGGAAGAATTTTGGCGGCAAAGTCCTTCCGTTCTGTAGCTTCGAAACATAATCTTCTTCGTTGTTTTCATAATAATCAAACACTTTGAAGCTTCTTAAAACCAGTCCCTCGCCATTGATCCGCCCCCACCAATAATCCACGCCGTCCAGTTTTCTCGCCGGTATATTCTTCTCTCCTTTCTTTCCATTGGACCGTGCGCTACATTTTCCACCATCGCGCGTAAACGCTGGATACTATCGTCAGTTCTTCGCACGGGCCTTTCGATGCCATCCCAGCGCGTCGTATAAAACGCTGCGGGCCACGATCATCGCTTCTGCCGTACACCTGTAACGTTACGACATCGGGAGGCGGTGAATTTTAGAGACCAGGTGGGTTTTGTTTGTTTGTTTTTTGTTTTGTTTTTTTTTTTTTTTTTTCTCAAGAACAACGGAGCCGGATCTGGCCGGAAGTTTGGTTTCTCCGGCACACTAAACCCTAAATTTTTGTGCCGTTTGACGTCTTTTCTTTGTTTGTATGGCTTATTTGATGCGGTGTTCTTGGATCCTTTGTGAACTCTAGAGATTGGTATGTTTGATGTACTTTTTTCTTTGTTTGTTTGGTTTAATTTGTTGAATGGCGTTGGCGTTTAATTACCTGGAGATTTGAGTTTCTTAGGGTGTTTTGTTTCAACTTTTTTTTGGGTAAAGGGAAACACTTGGGACGGATAATTCGACTTTTTTGAGGATAGAAAGAGGGTTTAAGGGTTTTGGGTGTTTTGATTGTTTGTATGGCTTCAGCTCCTATATCTGGAGGGGGAAATGAAGATAGAATTAAGCAGCATTCTGAGAGTAAGGTTTACAGAAGGAAAACGTTCAGAGGTGTGAAGAATGGGAATACCGTTACCGCCACTTTGTCCACCACCACCACCGACAAGGATACTTGTTTGAAGAATGGGAATACCATTACCGCCTTGTTTAGCAATGTTGAAGGCTTCAATAACAGTTCAGGCCAGGCAGTGCCGCATTTAGAAGCTTTGGAAAATGCGGATCTATTGCAGCAGCAGCCTTTACCGAACGCTGCCTCTGACGATTTGACGAGGCTTGATGGACAGGCAGCTGTTGGGCAGACTGCGGAAGCTACTCCAGAGCTTCCTGCTGATAATGGGGTCATTCAAACAGGTTCTTGCGTCCAGAATCAGGTCAATTGTGCATTTAAGCCGAAGCAGGAAATGCAAGAGATTCGGCGGAAATTTGAGAGTGAGCTTGAAATTGTGAGAAATTTGGTGAAGAGGATTGAAGCCATACAGAAGCAGTTAAATATCGAACATACAAGTTCTCACATTTCAACAATCGAAATGGCTGATAACGTTCGTGGAGCCTATCATGTTCATTCAGAAGTTGGTTCCGTAGGTGTTCTGACGGATGATAGCAGACCACTGCCATAGTTAAGCATATCAGTTATAGAGAATGGTAAAGGGACGCGTGATTTCATGGAAAGGGAGAAGAGGACCCCAAAAGCAAACCAGTTCTATCAGAATTCCGAATTCTTGCTTGCAAAAGATAAGATTCCTCCGGCTGAGAGCAATAAAAAGTCCAAATTAAATGGGAAAAAGCATAGTAGTAAAAAGTTAAAGCATGGTTTTGGCATGGCTATTAAAATTTTCAATGCTTGTGTTTCTTTACTTGAGAAATTGATGAAACATAAGCATGGCTGGGTGTTTAATACTCCTATGGACGCAGAGGGGCTTTGGTTTGCATGATTATTGTAGCATTATCAGTTATCCAATGGACTTGGGTACGGTGAAAACGAGGCTACACAAGAATTGGTACAAGTCCCCAAAAGAATTTGCGGAGGATGTAAGACTTACATTTCATAATGCTATGACTTATAATTCAGAAGGGCAAGATGTTCACGTAATGGCAGAACAATTACTGAAAATCTTTGAGGACAGGTGGATTGTTATAGAATCAAATGATCATCAGGAGATGAGGTTGGGAATGGAATTTCGGGATACTCTTCCATCTTCTAATTCAATGAGACACCTTTCTTCACCAGTTCCTCCTCCTGACATGAGAAAGATTCTACGGAGGTCAGAGTCATTGATAAATCCAGCTGATTCCAAGACACAGCCGATGAGCGTGACTCCATCAGCGACAACACCTTCACTGAAGAAACCCCAGGCAAAAGATCCATTCAAAAGGGATATGACTTACAATGAAAAGAAAAGGCTCAGTACGAACCTTCAGAATTTGCCCTCTGAGAAGCTAGATACCATTCTACAGATTATTAAAAAGAGAAACCTTGAACTTCTCCAACAAGATGATGAAATAGAAGTAGACATTGATAATGTCGACACTGAGACTCTGTGGGAGCTTGACAGACTTGTTTCGAACTACAGGAAGAGTATGAGCAAGAATAAGAGGAAGGCTGAACTCGCTATGTTGAAGGCTCGAGCAGAAGCTGAGCGTAATGACCAGGAGAAGGTAAACCCTACATATGACTTTCCAGTTGCATTTATTTTAATTGAAATCAACTGTTATTTGCTAATTAAAGTTCTGTTGTTCTGTCTTATAGACCCCAGCCCCTGATGATTCAAAGGTTTTTAGAGAAAATAGAACAGGTCAGTCTGTTTATGTACAGAATATGGTGGGGTTTTGGTTTTTAATTGTCGAGTGAACAGAGGTACTAAAGTTTATGTTATTCTGAAGCAGATGAAAATGTTCTTTCCTCTTCCTCACCCTTTCGAGGGGGACAACAGAACAATCATTCAAGTAAGTCCAGCAGCTCAAGTAGCTCTAGCAGTGATTCGGGATCTTCGTCTAGTGGTAAGTACAACATTTGTTTACTTAGGTTTTCTTATAAAATGGCGTACCATTGTTTTCATTGAGAGTTTGCCTACATGGTATGTATCATATATCAGCAGTTTTCTTTTTCATTTTTGTGTTTCAGATTCTGAAAGTGACAGCTCTTCAGCATCAGGATCTGATGCAGGATCACTATCGCATTGACTTTCTATTCAGGTAATAATGGACATAACTAAGTTGTTACATGCCATGATTTAAGTTTTTTTTTTTTTTTTTTTTTTTTTTTTTTTGATACAGCTGCTATCAAAACCAAATCATTAGGAGGAATCCAATTTAAGCTTAAGATTAGTTACTTATTGTGTATATGTGTATAATGATAAATTACACGGGGATATATGATGATGTTCTGTGGTGTCTTCAACTTGTGCCTTTGCTTACAGTTGACTTCTTCTATTGAATGCTATCTGTAGCTGTCGAAATCATTCATTAGATTTTTATGTACAACACACGCACTACAAGTTTAGAGCAATCAAGTAGTTTATTGAAGTTTAATGTAGAAATAACAGCCTTGACGTCATAAACTCATTCATAGATTCTATATAATACCAAACACTTTTCTGATTATGCTATGGTTACATTTTCAATTATTTTCTCGCTGCTGACAGTCTTGCCATTCTAAGAATCTCTATTTCATCTCAGGTTGAATAACGATCGTCTGATATTTTATGGGATGAACGAAGGTAGATCCACTGTCTTGTCTACTACTACAGAGGAATTCAGATGATGGATCTCGAATATGTAATTGGTGTACAGTGCAAAGATTCCGAATGGGGAATGGAGCAATCCTTGTGAATGCGAACCAAAAGTAGTGGCCTATTTATTAGGTGGTAGTAGATGTTAGAGTTAAGTCTCTGGACGAGGAAGGATCAACTTCCATTGTAATAATTTGTAACATATGGTAGAATTTGATTAGAAATTAGATGCCCGTAGTTTTGCCGTACAAAATATCCATTGCTTACTTCCATTACTACTTCTGCAGGTCACAGCATGTGACAATTCTCTAGCAATTATGTAGTAGCAGTAGCAGTTGCAGTTGCCTAAGAATCTTGAATTGTCGACCTCCTCTTCGTCATGGATTCTGTAAGGCTTTCTTCTCCCAAAAATAAATTCTGGGAACATGGATGGTATAGAAAATGTGTGGAAATTTGGGGTAGCGTTCTTGTTGTGTGATATAGTAATGCTGACCGACTATTTTTGTCTGATGGATAAGAGGTGGTTTTTCTGAGCCCAGAATTTTATGTGAATTTTAGAATTATAAATTCTAAGTCAAACTAATACTTATCACTATAATTTCAAATTTAATTTGAGTTTCTGTTCAGCTCTTGTTCAGAGTGTGAATTTTATTGTACTGTTTCATTTTATTTTGGCAGCAGCCTTTACTTTCTATGAAAACTCCACCCTTACAGGACTCTACACAGTACCAAGGAAATTCCACTTCAAAAGAACAAAGAGGATCCACACACACACAATTTTATTTACCCCTCATAAACGAACAAACTTAAAAACACATTATCCATTCTTCCCACAACCCTTCTCCAGGAATTCCGAAACATAAAAACTCACAAACCACTTTAAACAGTCAACTTCGTATCAGGCTCTGTGTTCCTTCTTGGCTGGAGTTTCATAGTGCTCTTTCTTTTCATGTTCTTGGCCTTTTTCCTCACCCTCTTCCTGACCAAGCTCAAAGCCTAATGTGCTCTGTTTTCCAGTCTCGTCCCCAGGCCCAATCACTATCTCTTTTGTTGTCTGTGCAATCTCATATATGGTCTCCCCAATTGCCCCCAATATCCCCCCATCACTTCTATCCTCTTCAACTCTGTTCTCTCCTCCCCTTTCCTTCACTTCCTCTATACCCCCTTCAAAAGTTTCCTTAGTTTTCTCATACATGGAGTCTTTCTCAGTTTGCTTGTACATTGATTCTCTCTGTGCTTCTTCTTTCTTCCTGGCTGTATAGTCCTTCACAGTCTCCCCTGTTGATTCAGCCACATTCTTTGCAGCAGACAAGGGCTTGGCTGCAATGGCTCCTGCATACTCTGCAGCTCCCTTCACGAGCCTTGCTGCTGCTTTAGTCCCTTCCACCGCCGTGTCACATGAGTAATGGGCCGTGCCCCACCCTGCAACCGCCGTCTTATCCTTCAAGTCCTCTGCTGCTTTACCTGCATACCCAGCTGCAACTTTCCCACTTTCTATTGCAACATCCTTAGCCACCACTGCCTTCTCTCCAAGGTAATGAGCTGTTGTTCGACCTGCAGAGACTGTGTAATCTTTGGCCTTCTCTGCTATTGGCGCTGTGTAATCCTTCGCTGTTTTGGCTGCACTTGTAAGCGTCTCTTTCACTGTCTCTAGACCTGTATATTGATTTCCCTCTTCGACTGTGTCCTCAGCTTCTTCTGTGCCTCTCGGTATTGCTTCCCCTGTTCCAGCTTCAACTCCTTGCTGGAGTGATTTTTTGTTTGCTTTGTCATACCGTTCCTTTGCCGCCATTATTGCCTCGTTCGATTTCTGCTGTGCTATAGCTCTGTAATTGGAAATTTCTTCAAGAGACGGTTGATTTTGACGAGATCCTATTTCACCTTCTTTCTCTTTTGCCTGTTCTGAAACTCTCTGTTTTTCCTCTGCTCGAGACCCTTTTTGCTCTCTCTCACGAGCAGCAATTCTCTCTTTATCAACTCGTGCTTGTCTCTCCCTTTCATTCTCTGTATTAGTCTCTCTCTTGTCTCTTACTTTGTCAGCAAGAGACTCAAATTGAGCGGCCAATTCATGGCTGTCTTCTGGTTTCTCGCCTCCAACTCCCTGTCTCTCCTCCTCCCTTCCTTGAACTGTCCCTCTAGCAATGCCGGTGCCATACGTCTCTTTTCCCACTCCACTAGCATCACTCCTTTGTCTCGCCTTCGTTTGTTCTGGTGTTGTAGCTTTTTCATTACTGGGGTCAGTCGCTTTGCCGTGCACAGCAATGGCCTCAAAGTGGCTTGCCAATTGTGGGACTCTTTCTCTCTCCACCTGAGTCTCTTTTTCCTTCGTGGTGTCATCTCTGCGGCTCAGTTGCTCTGTCGCCATTTTTCTGTTTGTGGTGTTTGTATTCTTTCTTTCTTGCTGAAGATTTGATCTGAGGAAATGGAAATGGATTATGGTGTTAAATAACAGAGAGGGTCGGTATTTTTTTAAGAGAGGGTCTAGAATGGAGGTGGACGTGTGGGTGTGAATGGCCAGGTGGTATGGAAGTAGCCGACCTGAATGGGGTGACTAAGCAACTTCTTGACAGGTGGAGTTTTTGTTCATTTGCCACATTTCGTTTTAGGATAGAATTTTACTTGGACCAAGATTCCGGTTTGTCTCTTGGGATTTCCTTGATTTGTTTCAACTTGATCTTTTTTGTCTACGAAGTTTGGTTCTTTGTTCATTTGCCACATTTCGGTTTAGGATAGAATTTTATTTGGACCAAGATCCTAGATTGTTTCTTGGGATTTTCTTGATTTGCTTCAACTCATCTGTTTTGTCTACGAAGATTGGTTTTTGCTCATTTGCCACATTTCGTTTTAGGATAGAATTGTACTTGGATCAAGATCCCAGTTTGCTTCTTGGGATTTTCTTAATTTGTTTCAACTCATCTTTTTTGTCTATGAATTTTGTAAGAATAGTTGTACTTGTAGTTAAATATGTATTATTAGCACAAAAGATCAAAAAAAAAAACAGAGGGAAAAGGATAAATTAAAATTTGGCCATGTTTGGACCATCCTTGTTGTATCATCCATTGTTATCAAACACAAACAGTTTCAAAAGTGCAGTTCTTGATGGTTTCCTCCAATGGCTTCCTTCATCATGTAAAATGACACTTTCAGGAAGGACCCAGAAGCAAAAGCAAACTCGATCTTGAAAGAATATGCACAAGCTTTCATCATGACTACGAAGTAACAAGCTTATAAGATGTAATTAGCTCTGATACAGAGAGTGGTACAACAACTGGTTCTTGCCACTTTCATATAATGAAATATATAATGCTTTCTGCACACTGAGATTCTGATATTTGTTTTTGCAGATTTCTCACATTGGGGGGTTATTTTTTATACATGAGGTTCATTCAAGTGCTTTAACAACCATGGAATCTGTTCTTGCAGATTCCAAGCTTAGAGAAGCTGCCAATCGTGTTCTGAAACATCTTCAGTTAGTAGTTTCTGTTCATGTTGTTCGTTCGGGAACTTACCGGAGCCATAACCATGCTTCAACGCTAGCTCTTTGTATTCTTGCTTCCTCTTTGACTTCTTTGTGAAGGAGAATGCTCCAGCTATCTTCTTCTGTGGGGCAAAACAGAGAACAGAGTGAATGAGGAGTAAAACTGGAACCAACCTGCAACTTGGGGTTGGATTATGCTATGGGGAGAGCAAATAGAGTACCTTGTAAGTTCTATGCTCGACTTCTTCATTCGAATCGAAAGGAAAGTCAACTCCGTTCACTAATACGCAGGCTTCGTCTAGTTTCATTTCATCTGCTTGTTGAATTTCGTCTGTTACATGTTCAAGGACAGTAGCCTCATGCTCAATTTCATCAAGACTCCATGAACCTGATCTTCCTGTGTAAAATATGGTTACAACCATGTTTATCAGATACACTCAAATAAAACTAAATCATCATTGCAGAGTTTGTGTAAACAAAATAAGATTACTTAGAAATATATTATTTCAGATTTTCTATGAATGATGTCAGTCTTCTAGTATTTTACCAATAACTATCCTTGATCGTAAATGAATCTACTATAACCACGTAAATGAATCTACAACCACGGATGTTGGAACTACTCGAGAAGAAATGTGCATCAAGTTGCCAATTCACCAAATAGTTGAATTATGAGATCCCGCGTCAGTTAAAGAGGGACACGAAAATTTCTAAGGGTGTAAAAACTTCGCATTAGTTGGAGAGGGGAACAAAGTATCCCTTGAAGGGTATGAAAACACGAAACATTGCTTATAAGGATGTAAAAACTTCACAGCAGTTGGAGAGAAGTATCCCTTGTAAGGATATGAAAACTTTTCTCTAACAGACGCGTTTTAAACCGTGAGGCTGATTGCAATACACAATGGGCAAAGCGGACATCTATTAGTGGTGGGTTTAGACTTTTACAAATGGTTTTAGAGCTAGACATTGGGCAGTGTTCCAGCGAGGACGCTGGTCCCCCAAAGGGGTAGATTATGAGATTCCACATCAGTTGGAGGAAAACAAAACATTTTTCCGTAAGGGTATGACATAATAAAGCAGAAGATATATTTACCATCTAACTCCGCTGAAGAATCACCATACGATAGAGGTCTTGTCTCCATTTTATCGTCCCCAACGGATTTCGATGATGATACGTTGTCCGACTCAATTCCAGTCTCATTCAAACTCTGCACCAACGAATCACACCTTGCGTCCTCGACCGACAACATGGTTCCCGTATTACCTGCTAGCTCGCTCAAAGCTTCACATTGTCTATTCGAGATTACACAGCATGATGATACCTCATTTGCAGATTTCTTCTCAAGGATTGTTGTAGTAGTCTCAGTTAGAGACTCGCACCCTTTTGTTAGGTCAAGCTTATGACGTATATTATCATCATCCTTTTTTCTGGAATACCCATCAATTTGGGCACTGCTAGCAGAATATGGAGAGGACGCCAATAAGGGACTATTGGCATGGTTGTCTCGAAGAGGCAGCTTATGGACAATATATCTTTTGGTGTCGGTAGTGACTTTTAAGTTCGTAGTAGACTTTTCTTCATCAGCTTTAGAACGCTCTATCTTCATACCCCTCACGGGTTTCTTAACTATAACAACATTTTCATATTTTTCAAGAGCTGAACTACAAACTGCCACTTTCTTCTCATCATTCAATTCAGCTGGGGGAAGTAAATCTTGCACGACATCAGAATAGAACCTTTTGACACTTGCCCCAACTACTTCCACTTGATTCTCAACATATTTAACAGTGTCCTGTCTCAAGATCAGGTCAAAAGAGAGACCAAGTCAACAGGAGTGTGACATTTTCAGACACAAAACAAATTAAAGTCAAACATTCAGCAGAATCTGACTGTAGTGTGAGAGTAGAAAGCTGAATATCAAACTTTCAAAAAGCATACCTGACATATAATGTCTTCTACCTCAAGGCACATAGTTTCGAACTTTTGGTACAAACGCCCGACCCAAGCAATGCCTTTTGCATCCATTTCGAATTTTGATTCGACGACTCAGAAACCACGACAGCTTTTGAGAGATGAGATGATTGTGCCAGCTCCTTAATCGCCAAACCCAGGCAATAGGATGATATTGTACTCTTCTGCAAGATGAATCATACAATTTAGATGGTCAATATACCACCCACAAGATATTTCTTTTCTGATAGATGATCATGCAAGAAAAGTGTAACCGCCCAAGCTCACCGCTAGCTGATATTGTCCTCTTTGGACTTTCCCTTTCGGGCTTTCCCTCAAGGTTTTTAAAACGGATCTACTAGGGAGAGGTTTCCATACCCTTATAAGGAATGCTTCGTTTCCCTCTCCAACCGATGTGGGATCTCACAATCCACCCCCTTGGGGGCCAACGTTCATGCTGGCACACTACCCGATGCTTGGCTCTACTACCATTTGTAACAACTCAAGTCCACCGCTAGTAGATATTGTCCTTCTCGAGGAATATCCTAGAGGTTTTAAAAGTTCTAATCTCCAATCATGTGGGATCTCACAAAAAGAAAGATCATATCAGATCAAATAATGTAAGCCAACAAGTTGCTAAACTAGCTAACTAACATTGTAGTAGGTCTGACAGCCAGGATCACAAGAAGAACAAAAATCCATAAAAACAACTGAATCTCATCATAAGCAAGGAATTTGGTTGTGTTTTCAGAAGCCTTGAGGTTAGGGGAAAGGTTTCAACCAAGGCAAGTAATGTGCAATTAGAAATGATCATTCAATACCAATACAAGTGCTATTGCCATATTGACATGAAAGATTACATATCTGGTAAGAGAAACCCTCCAACTCTGATAAGAAATGCATACACTATTGTCACATCCTAGTACAATTCTCTTCTCCAAGATAGATTCCTCAATATACCAATGCCAGCTACACATAAGGGCGTGTCCCGAAAGCGATACTGTGACATCCCACATCGGTTGGGGAGGAGCATGAAACACCCTTTACAAGGGTGTGGAAACTGAAACACCTTTTACAAGGGTATGGGCCTGGGCCATTACAAATGGTATTAGAGGCAAAACACCGGGCGATATGCCAGCGAAGAAGCTGTTCCCGGAAGGGGGTAGACACGAAGCAGTGTGCCAGTAAGAACATTGGGCCCCAAAGGGAGGTGGATTTGGTGGGGCTCCCACATCGATTGAAGAAAGAAACGAGTGCCAACGAGGACGCTGGGCCCTGAAGGGGGGTGTATTGTGACATCCAACATCGGTTGAGGAGGAGAACAAAACATCCTTTACAAGGGTGTGGAAACCTTTCCCTAGTAGACCCGTTTTAAAAACCTTGAGGGAAAGCCCGAAAGGGAAAGCCCAAAAAGGACAATATCTGCTAGCCGTTACAGATACATTCAGTTTCAGTAAACATTTTTCGACATTCGAGAGTCTGAAGGAGTCAGGAAACACATTGCTATGGGAAATGGATTGGAAGGAGGAAGAACCAACCCCAAAATTTTAATAGACCAAAGTACCTTTCATTAGTTCCTCAAGGCATATAAACAGAACACCAGCAGAAGTTTTGCCTCAACCAGAGCATCAAATTCAAATCACCAAAATCTTGAAAATAATCAAGGTAGCTGCAGTAATTGTACAGAAAACTCACTCTCAACTCTCATCCTCATTAGTTTACAAATTCAAGCCATAAATTATTTTGGTTCTTCAAATTTATCAGCGCCTAAAATCGCCAATCCACTAAACAAAAATGATAAAAACAAAGTTCCATAAGAAAATTTCGAGAAATTTCCAGCAAAATTCACACTAATCATTAAAAACCCATCTCAAAAACTACATTTCTATCAGCAAAGAGGACTGCAATTCAATAACACAACATCAAGATAACTAAAAACAGATGATCAAGGAAACTCAATCAAACAAAATTCAGATGATCAAGGAAAAACAAAAGAGTTCATAAACAATAGAAAGAAAAACAAGACGATGAAGAGAGCAAAACCTTTAGGCGATCCTCGAAACTTCAGAACTTTGTAATTGCAGAATAGGGACAAAACCCCGATACCTAGAAGCCTAAAGCTTAAGAAGAGGATTAAACCTTGCAGGAAGATCACAATTTCGGCTTTCGGAGGCGCAAAAGTAAGAATGCCGGGACGGAAAAGCAAAGAGGAGAGAGAGAGAAGAGAGAGAAGAGAGAGAAACGTGGAAGCGTAGGTGGGTGAAATTGCTATAGCCTTAATATTTTCCACGTGTCAATACAAGAGGAAATGAAAAATTCTATTATCCTCTAGAACTTTGGCTTAATTACCTACTTATCAAATATAATCTCATTGTAGATTACATTACTTTTAAACAAAACTACTTCCTTAATCTTTGTTATCAAAACATAAAACAAAACAAATCCTTGAATTATGAGCATAGCTATGCTCGGGTCGAAATGGCGAGACAAAACAGAGAATTATGAGCATAGCTATGCTCTAGTCGAGATGGCGAGATAAAACAGACAAAACGACATTTCTATCCTACAACAAAAAATTTGAGAACAAAATATCACTAATGTATACCTAATTTTAGCGATTTGTAACTTTTTAAAAAAATATAACCCGAGAAGGTCGGAGGTTCAAATTCTCGTGAACCAAAATACTTTCATCTATCTCGCATCATTTCGAAATGAAGTAGAAACAGTAATGCATAATTGAAATGAAACACAGCAAGATAAAGCTTGAAAGAAATAAATTTCCATGATATTCCATATTCCCTTTTGTCTCTTTACTTGAGCTTCATCATCAAAGTTATATCATAGGACTGCTGAATTTTGGGATCACTTTTTATTGGCAACTCTTCAAGCTAATTTCACAAACTAGGTTTAACAACAGTACATAAGATCTCTTGTGAAAACTAAGCAGTTTGTACCACGCAATCTATTGAAAACCGAAGATCGATTAGGGAATTCGAGAATGTACAAGTTCCATGTCACAGTCCATGTCATCACCCAGCTGTCTGAAAATCTCCAAAGTCGTCATCAGGTAAATCCACTGTGCTTTGACCTTCAGCAGCATTGGAGTCTTCCTTGTGCTTAGAAGGTTCTTCCAGATTGATGTTTGGCGGAAAACTTGTAGGAGACTCCTGAGCTGGAACAGGTGAAAGTGGTGCTGGTGGAGGTGGGGGTGGTTTGATACAAAAAATGGACTCTTTTTTTGTGTTGCCCTCTTCTTCTTCTGATGAGGAGGAGACTTTCAGATCAAGCTCAGAAGATTTCTTGATGCTGCTAAAGCTTTTCTGTTGGTCACAAAAAATGTGTAAAGTAAAGATGAGATGAGATCTATTATAAGGGAGCAATGAACAAGTTGATGCAGAAATCAATGAAATGAAATGAAAATCAGCTTACTTTGCTTTTTAACTGTAGTACAATAGTCTCCCCTTCTTTCAAACTATAATCAACTAAGGATGTTTTCTGGAACTGTTGTTCCATCTCTTCTGCACTCTTCTTTTTATTGAGATACCTTTTTCAAAAAAAAAATATAGAAAGCGCATTCTTCCCAAGAAAATTCTATTTTTTGGATGAACAAGTACATGCAAATAGAATATTTGTAGAGTAGAAGGACATTTACTTCATATGATCATGCAAAGCTGCTTGGAAGTCATATGCCTCAGTTCTTTCTCGAAATCCTAAGCCAATAAAGGCATGCCGACGGCGACCATCTACATAGTATTCATTCATAATTATTAACTGTTCAACTCAAATTGTTTCTATTCTACAGCCTCTAAGTGTCAGTTGGTCGCATGTTTCACAAATAAATATCACATCATAATGAGATATATTAGAAGTCAATTCAGGGTGTAGAAAGGTAGGCGAGAGCCCCCAAAGCTCACCGATATTTTCTTCTATGCGAAGAACAAAATATCTGCAATAATAGAACATCACATCAGACATTTTCAAATGAAGCGTTAAAACAAGGTAAAGATGTTAAAATATATTCATCTGAGCTGAACTTCTAACTTAGACACTGACTGTTAACTACTTGGAGTAACAAGATCAACCAAACTTACAATTTAGACACCGAAGTTTAGGCCAACAAAGAATACTGGTAAGATTAGAGTAAGAGTTCAATTAAAAATGAAATCAACCTGCTGCTATCAATTACAGGTTCAACTGGATGCGGTTCTCCATCTCTCAAGAACGCCCGAGCATATAATTCACCTATTATAATGAGAAATAGCTAATTAGCCAGCAACACACCAAATATACCTCATCTGCAATAATATACTTCACCTACCATTTAAACACCACAGATCCACAATACTTCTTTTGTAGCAACTAAGAGATAATCTCACCTGTGCTCTTATCTTCAAGTCTAATAATGCATTCTTCTCCCTTGCTAAGGACTTTCAGTTTTCCCTCCCAGGCCCATTTATTCACATCCCATTCATCAGCCCTTAAGGTAATCAAAGCACATGTGGAAAACTAAGTTGGCAGAGTATATATAGTGGATTTTCAAAACTAAGTCGTAAATGGCAAGCATAGATAGTGAATTTTTACAACAATAAACATCTAATATAGTGTTTACTCATTAACCATCATACAAGGATACATTATCTGTTCTTCACAGCTAGGAATAAATCTTTACAGACAAATACTTATTTTTTAGTCATTAAATATTACAGGCAAGATCATAATGACTGAGAGTGAGAATAGTTTAGTGATTCTTGGGTGCTGATAGCTCTTAAAGTGTGGTCCTTTGTGTTCCCATTATTCAATGTCTGTTGGTTGCTAACAGGCCCTACAAAACATAATATTGAACAGCTACTGCGTGGGCAGAGCTTTGAAAAAAAGGCCAAGACTTTGTGGGCCAATTCGATAAAAGATCTTACATGAGAATATTGAAAGGAACATCAGACTCTTCAAAGATATGCATGTCTTGGGGGGAGATTTTAGATCTATTCAAGCTAAATCTCAGGCATCTAGCTGATATGTACTATCAAATTCTTTTTTGTAGTTACTTTTCGTAATACTAAACTAAATTGGAATTATAAGTAAACAATGAAATCATCAATTTGATCTAGGGGACATAATATCAGCCGACAATAAAGTTTCTGTACGATATCAAGATCAAATTACAATTCACAGTTATATCCATTATCCATCAAAGTTACGGTTAAAACCTGTAGGAAGCTGCACTTTTTCTTGGGGGTATCTGCAAAAAGATCATAAAAATGAGATTAAGAACAAGATGAAGAAAAATCAATTGAATTGAAGAGATAAAATATCCAGAAAAGGCTAATATTATCATACACAGGAAAATATCTTGTAGTTTTACTACACGGCAGTGAAGAACCAGCAGATACAGAACACTAATTTTCTATCGTTATTCATATAAACATAATCCCACTAAGAGGGAAAATGTGGATAGATATCAAATAGTGACAACCTACATCTCCATTACTAATATATTTCAATTGCATGATTTTACAGAAGTAGGCATAGTACGTAAGCACAAGAAGAACCCTTCACAAAGGGAACCTATTGATAAGACAAATGCACAAAATAGGCCAAACACGATATCAGCGATTTCGAAGAGAATATAATCAACTATGGTGCTAACAACTACTTCACATTCGAGTAATCGCAAAAGAAGGCCACAAGAAAGCTTAGATTTCTGCATCAGAACTAAAAACTTAGATTTCTGTGAGATAGGCCGGGCTAATTTACTCACCAAATAGACATAACATTCAGAAACTTGAAAGAGAACAAGCTCAATTGCGTCATTCTCTTCATGATCCTCCTTGAGTTCCTGATCTTTCGCCGTCTTCTGCTGCTCCTCCATGGAGAAAAAAGAACGCGATTCGGGAGATCGTGAGATCAAAATCGAGATCAGAAAAATACGATAAGGAATTCCTTAATACTAAAGCCGGGATTGATAAAATCGAAATGAATGAAGAAATTTCATATGAGCTGAGTGGATTGGATGTGAAAAATGGTTGCCTGGAGAAACAACTCGCTTTCAGTTCGCTTCCCTGCTTCAATGAAGGTTGAAGAATCGGACACGGACGAAGCAACCCATAATCCTGTGCGTTCGGTATCACTTGCAGCCGTATTGTTCAACAACATACACCGTTCGATTACACGGGATCGGGATAGTCAAACCATCCTAGGGCATGGATTGGGATTAGAAAGTCGGATAAATGGACGGCCCTGATTGAAGAGGAATTTCTTTTAGAATATAAAAATATTCGAATATTTTAATTGTCACAAGAAATGGTTTGTTGGTTGGAACACCAAACTAAAAGGACTTGGAATGGTTTGGAAGATACTCAATCTATATAATTTGGATAAATATTATAAATATTTAATCCAAACAAAAATAAAAAATTAGGGATCGTAATCGCCTCCGGAATGAGTTTAATTCATGATGGTCACCTTTCTAGGTTTTAATGTCTCTCGTGTTTCGATATCAACCTAGTATAGTTAGGTAAATGCCTAGTAAAACCACCGAATGCTTCGCCTTTTCTTATCCTTTTCCTTTTCACGTGGAACTATTTGTTCTAACAGCTACCACACGTAAGATTCTGTCCCTGGTTGGCCTGTTTTGTTGAAGCTGTTGTTCTTATGTCTAGCAATAAGATTCAAACCGCCCACATTCAATGGTTCACGTGCCACCACAATAGCATGACATCAAAAAAGTGATCGGAACTTATCTCTGATAGTCTGAGTAGGCACAACGTGACGTCAAAAGCAGGTATTTTTTTATTGCTCCACTGACCTTTTCTAGGCCATTAAAGTGGAATGATTGTTATTATAACATGTCTTGAGTCCTGGGTTCGTGAGTCTCAAAACTATCTAAAAAACCTGACTAATCTCATTATATGATAATTCAACGGGCTAAGACATTATATGATCGCCTAAAAGGCTAGAGATTTGAATTTTCACCCGACTAGTCTCATTTAACAACACAACGACTATTTAATGGTTACAAACTTTATAAAGTACGTAAAGTCACTTCATCTGCTATTCAAAGCTATCTCAAAAACCTCAAGTTCAACATCAGACAGTATTCGATTATCGCCATAGATTTGGAAGTTCTTGAGACATATACGATCAAATGACCCGAACCGAACCGAGCCGAAGATAAGCAAAAAGATGACAAGGACAAGAAAAGGGCAGAAGATAAAAGAGAATAATGGAAAGAATGGTATGAACAAGGTAGTGAACTATTTCACTGTAAAGTCTGCACAAACCTGTCATTATGCACCTCAACTTTGTCCCACCATCACATTATTATCTGCCAATCCTTCATACCTAGTACACAAATAAATTTATCGACAAGTTTCGGGCGCTCCTCGACACATTTTCGAACACGAAAGATCAGAATATTCAGTATATTCATACATTTGTTTGTCACTATGATCCCATTTCCAATCCTCGAAAGGAAAGAGTTTAACAGCCCAAACTCATCGCTAGCAGATATTGTCCGCTTTAGCCCTACGTATCGTCATCAGCCTCACAGCTTTAAAACGTATCTGTTAGGGAGAGATTTTCATACCTTTATAAAGAAGGCTTCGTTCCCCTCTCTAATCAATGTGGGATCTCGCAATCCACCCCCTTGGGGGGCCTAGCGTCCTCGCTGGCACACTATTTGATGTCTGGTTCTGATACCACTTATAACAGTCCACGGCTACCACTAGTAGATATTGTCTGTTTTGGCCAGTTACGTATCGTCATCAACCTCACAGTTTTAAAACACGTTTGCTAGGAAGAGATTTCCACACCCTTATAAGGAATGCTTCGTTCCCCTCTCCAACTAATGGGGGTCAACGTCCTTGCTGACACACCCCCCAGTGTCTAGCTTTGATAGCATTCATAACAGCCCAAGCCCACCGTTAACAGATATGGTCCGCTTTGGCCTTACATATCCCATCAGCCTCACGATTTTAAAACACGTATGTAAGGGAGAGACTTTCACACCCTTATAAGGAAGGCTTCGTTTTCCTCTCCAATCAACGTGGGATCTCATCTCGAGAAGCTAAAGAAGAAAGGAAACATAAATCGTTAAAACAAAATGTTGATCATTGTTACTATCAGTTCTTTACATTATATCACAGAGAAAAAAAGATACAATTTGAATTCAGAAGATACAGATTTGTAGCATAATCTATGAAGTCACTCCTAGCATATCAGTGTTTATGATATGTTCTTGTACTATTCTAGCACAAAGATTATGGTTATCATTTCATCTCTAGTTCACTTATTCCCCACATGACTATTTCTTGAGTTTTATAAACACATAAAGCAATCAAAAGCTCACCAGAAATCACCAATGGACGACGAACTCGACGAATTGAACATGGTAATTCGCCGTCTCTTATTCGGAAACGTCATGAACGAGAACTCCTGTGGATCAGAGAACTTGTTTAGAACAGATTTGATGGCTTGGTGTACCGACGTTTCGAGGAACCGTCGCAATTCAGTAGTTTCGATGTCGCCTCCTTTGCAGCTGGTTAACACGAACACGTTCTTCATCCTTCCATTTAAGGTAGCAATCTCTGCCCTCTTTATGATCAAGTCAAGAGCATGAAGTGCTTGTCTTAAATCAGGCAGGAGGCCAGGCTTGTAATCACAACATAGCGAGGCTCTGATTGAATATGGTACTCCTTCTAATCCATCCTCCTGTTGTTCAACTGTTATTTCGTCTATTTCTTTTGGTATGATATGAACATCACTTACTTCTGCAGCAGCTCGTTTTAGAACTTTCAAATGGCTAATAACTTCAGCAAGGAGTGTAGCTTTGTCCATCTGGTGATTGAAACATGAAGTTAATGAAACAAAGCTTATAGTTCATAAAGATTCAATGGATATAGATCATGTTAGCCAATACCCAAATGAATGAATAAAACTCGAAAGAAAATTTTTGTTAGGAATCACGAATCTCCACAATGGTATGATATTGTCCACTTTGAGTATAAGCTCTCGTGGTTCTGCTTTGGACTTCTCCAAAAGGTCTCGTACCAATGGAGATAGTATTCCTTACTTATAAACTCATGATCTTCCTCTTAATTAGCCCATGTTAGATTGGACTACTTCTCTCGATAATCCTCAACAATCCTCCCCTCGAACAAAGTACACCATAGAGTTTCCCTTCAGGTCTCCTTCTCTGGAGACCTTGAACAACCTCCCCTTAATCGAGGCTTGACTCCTTCTCTAGAGCCTTTGAACAAAGTATATACCATTTGTTCGACACTCATCCCTCAAACAAAGTACACCATAGAGTCTCCCTTGAGGCCCCCTTCTCTGGAGCTCTCGAACAACCTCCTCTTCATCGAGGCTCGACTACTTCTCTAGAACCCTCGAACAAAGTACACTCTTTGTTCGACACTTGAGTCACTTTTGACTATACTTTCGAGACACAACTTCTTTATTTGACACTTGAGGATTCTATTGACATGGCTTTGATAGCATGTTAGGAATCAGGAATCTCTACAATGGTATGATATTGCCACTTTGAGCCTAAGCTCTCACGGCTTTGATTTGGGCTTCTCCAAAAAGCCTCGTACCAACAAACCAATGATCTTCCTCTTAATTAGCTTATGTGAGACTGGACTACGACTACTACTCTCAATGATCCGCAACCGTTTTCCCAAATTAGAATGAATTTCACCATTTAGAGCAAACCCCAGACAGAAATGACCCAACAAGCATCCAAATCAGGACATTCAAGACATTAAAGACATCCTTACCTTAAACAGTGTCTGGGACAAACCTCTTTAGCTACATATGTTCCAAATTCAAGATGAACACAAAACAGAAACAGAGATGAATCACAATGGAAAGTAAATAAAAATGGGTATAAAACAAAGAACCCCACCTTCTTGCCACCGGGGACAAGACTTCTAAGACTCCCAAGATGGGCATTGATTCTGGCTCTACGCCTCCTCTCAGCGTCGCTGTGATTCTTCAGAGCGGCGGCGCTTCTCTCAGCCGAAACCCCTTTAGCGTCAAGGTTGAATGGAGCCTCGACGAGCTCGCCTCTATCGGAATCGAGCACCAATGAAGAAGTTGAGGCGGACCCATTTCTGATAGCCGCACAAAACCCATCGTAGGAGTGAATCCGCGAGAAGTGTCCCATGAGGGGGAAATGGTGTGAAGATGGGTGGAGTTAGAGAAGAAGAGGATGAAAGGGGTGTTTGAAGACAATGTGGGGCGTGTTGGCTGGAGAATTGGGTGGCGAACAGAGAGGGAGGGACGTTGAAGGGGGCGTTAATGGCGGGTGAGTCAGCGTGCAATAGGGAAGAAGGGTAGTGGGTGGAGTGGTAAAGAAAGGAAGGGAAGCAAAAAAGTCTTGATCGAGGTCACACTACCAGGTGTGATTTAACACCGGAATCCATTAATAATGTCTGCAACTAAATCATGAGATCGCCTCAACTTTCAACCATAAATTATTTACCCATACCACAAAATATTTTAACCAAATTCCATTATTTACACTTCATAGATTATTTATAAATATTTTAATGTTATTTTAAAAAATTCATAAACATTTATTTAAACGTGGTACTATATGTGACGATATATATATATATTTTTTTTTTGTTTTTTTGAAACGACAATAATAAAGATAAAAAAAATATTAGACAGAAAATTAAAAGTTTTTATTTGATTTATTTAAAACTTAAATATACTAAATTATAATTCAAAGAAGATAATTAAGTATAAGTTGTATTTTGGATAATTTAAAGTTAAAGAGTAAAGACAAAAGGTTAGGGAAAAGTGGTGAATTTATAATAAATAAATAAAATAAAATTATCATAAAGATTTTGGAGTCCAATTTGAAATTCAATTGGTGGCGTGGCTTAATCAAACACCATTAATTTAATTACTCAAAGCTTAGCGAGTCGCCCAATAAAGTAATGACTTTATTATTTTATTTTTTAATATTGCTCTCCACTTTTGAGAAAAAAAGATTAGCTACCAAATATTCCCACTCCATTAGTTTTTTTTCTTAAAAAAAAAAAAAAAAAAAAAAAAAAAAAAAAAAATCACTTTTTTGATCGGTGCATTTTAACTCAACTCAATTGTTTTTGTGAGATCTCTCTCACGAGAGTGATCGAAATGTTCATTCTAAAAAGTATGAAAACCTCTCCTCAGTAGAGGTGTTCTAAAACCATGAACATTGATGACGATACGTCGCGGACTGAAGTGTACAACTTTTGTTAATGATAGGCTTGAGTTATTATAAAATGGGACAAGGACACTGGGCCCTCAAGAGGGGTGGATTATGCATGTCGAGTCGTTGGCCCCTTAGAGGGGTGGATGATGAGATCTCACATTGGGATACTGGGCTCTCAAGAAGGGTGGAGGATTATGCATGTCGATAGGGTGACCCCCTTAAAGAATGTGGATTATGAGATCTAATGTCAGACGTTGGGTCCTTGATAAGATAAGGAATCACTACAAGGGGAGTAAGATTCGGATTACCTTGTTGATCGAATATCTCAAGACAAGAACATTGTTTGAGATTCGAATCACTCCACAAGCAAGATCGATCATATCTAGCTTGAATGATTCTTGTTGATCAAATATCTCAAGACAAGAACACTTGATTGAGATTCGAATCACTCCACAAGCAAGATTGATCATGTCGAACTTGAATGATTCTACATGCAACCTAAACTACATAGAATTGCACAGAAACTTAGCCCTTGGCTAGAGAAGAGCACACATGCTTCTTTTACTACATTTTACCAGTCTACCTACATATAAACATACATGGCTTTATATACAAGAGTGGTAACATTCATACTGAATGTCATAATTAATCATTATGTAATTGTGATCTAAAGTAAATAAAAAGTCTCAAAATACATTAATGAAATACAATAACTCTAAATTACTATCCAAAATTTATAATAAGAAACATCAGTTTCTTCACTAGGGCATAAATTGAAATATCTAAAATTATGAGACTAAGGACGATATACTGGGAGACAAAGTAGACAGAGACTTAAAATAAAAAATAAAAAAAAAAGGGAGAAATAAAAAAGTTTTGAAATTAGGGTTTAGAAGTTTTGGATAGCATGCTAAGGTTTCGATCCAATTTCTTCATCCCACACTGATGCTTCCAGCACTGACACTGACCTTTCTTCTTCAAACCCACCATTTCCCCGCCGTCCTTCCCAACCTCCGCTTCATTTCTGCTTATCGCCGAAACCGACCGCACAAGCTCCGCCGTATTATGCCCCTCGCTCTCCGCCATATCGCTGCCATTCTTCTTTTCCTTACTCTTCCACAACCGTCTCATTCTTTCCCTAACCTCACAAACCAATTCCTCATGCCGCCCCTCACAAAACCCACACCGGAGAAACCGCTTTCCGCCGGAAGTACGGATGACCATAACTTGTTCGAACCCAAAGGCAAGTCGCAACGCCTCGTTCAGAGAATCCGGTTTCTGTGGAATCACCCATTCCTTAAACTCTTCCCTCAATCCATCCATGAAAATCGCTTTCAAAAACCCATCGGAAAGTTCGTTTCCCGGCGGCCATTTCTTCAAGATCAACTGCAGCCTCAGAAAATACGAACGAACATTCTCCTCCGGCCGTTGACTGATCGTCATAAGCTCCGATCGCAACTGCTCAGCCAATTCGATTTTGTTATACGCGTCCAAGAACGAAGACTTCAATTCTTCCCAAGAAATTGGAGGGTACGGTTCAATGTTCAAGTCGTACCAAAGCAGAGCCTCACCCTGTAACGTTACCGGAAAGATTCTCATCATAATCTCGACGGAGGCCGCGTTGTTCGCACGGCAAACTTTGGCGAATCTGCTTAAATGCGTAGCCGGACATTCATCGGAGCCGCCGTGGAAAACAGGCAACGGTGCGATATTAATGTATGGAAATACTGTTGCGGCGGCGTTTGTACTCTGTAAATTCGTTGGACTGTTCGTGGCGGATTCTTCATTGATTTCTAGGGATTTTGATTTGTGGCCGCTGGTTTGGAAGTTATTAGATTCAGAAGCGTCGTAGTCGTCTTCGTTTGATGCGTTGAGAGATTGAGATGGGGAAGCATCATAATCGGTGGCGTAGTTACGCCGCCGCAACGGCGGCGGTGAACGCCTGAGTTTTCGCGCCATCCAGAAATGGAATTAAGGAAAGAAATGAGAAGAAGACGACGGCTCCGTTCAGAATTTGAACGGTGAAGCAATACGAAGGAGATGAAACTTGTCTGGTCGAGGAAATCGGCAATCGGCGCTTGCTACCAGGCATGAACGGACGTTCGTGTCTGTTGGCCTTTATGGGCTTCTGTTTTGTTGGGCCCAAGTCGACATGTCGACATTTAGCTATAACATGTATTATGGAATATGAGTAGCAAGACAATTGTCGTTTGGAGCTTAGAATTCCACCTACGCTAGTAGTAGATGTTATCCTCTTTGGATTTTTTTCTTTCGGACTTCAAGATGCGTATACTATTTCACACACTTATAAAGAATGTTTCGTTCTCCTCTCCAACCGATATAGGATCTCGAAATTCATCCCTCTTCGGGACGCTGACACTCGTTCCCCTCCCCAATTGATGTGGGACCTCCCAATGGATTGTGAGATCCCCACATCTGTTAGGGATGAGAACGAAACATTTTTTATAAGGGTGTGGAAACATCTCTCTACCATACGGATTTTAAAAACCTCGAGGGAAACCCCGAAAGGAAAAGCTGAATGAGGACAATATCTACTAACGATGAGTTTAGACAATTACAGTGGCATACTCGTATGTCTCTGTGTAACTCCTTGACATCAACACCCAATCAAGATGATACCGATGGTCTTTTGTCATATCGTGTTCCACTCCCAACTTCCATGTCATACTCGTATCTACTATCGAAAAAGGGGAAGCTCAAAGAGGACAATATTTGCTAGCGATGAGTGTGGGCTGTTATAGTGGCATACTCATAGCTCTTTGTGTAACTCCTTGACATCAATACCTACTCAAGATGATCACGATGGTCTTCTGTCATACTGTGCTCCATTCCCAACTTGCATGTCATCCACGACCTTAGGCTGAATCCCGCACATACCACTTAATGAGCTTATCAAAGCGATCATCCTCAAGGTCATCTTCGGCATCCCATGTGATTGCATCCACAACATAATGCTCATCAAATTTGATCCCTTCCCTTTGACCTTCCTCGGTAGGATGAGATGCACAAGTAGAATATTGAAAATCAAGTCTACGTTAACTAGCCGCCCCAACATCACAAGTCGAGTGGCTATAAGCCTCTTCTAGGTCACTTTGTTCGAATTCCTAATACATGATAGACTTGTAATAACTTGTTCTTAGAGATTCGACCGACCTTATTGATCTTGAGCGCATGTGCTCAATTCAAATGAAACCGACCCCAAAAAAAGAAAAAAAATCTAGCATACTTTTTCTTTGATTATGGCTACCATTCCCACAAAAAATCGCAGATATTTTCCCCCAATTTTTCGATTTTCATTTTTATTTTTAAAATTATTTCGATAAGCCAAAGCGGAGTGAAGCAAATTCTGAAGCTCCATCTTCAATCCAATCCTCATCTCTAATTCCAATGGCTATACTAAACTACATCTCAGCTACCTCCACTCCCATCTCCCAGGATTCTTCAATTCCACCTCCATTACCAGACCCAAGGCAAACCAAGGTCATTCTCCCCAAAAAGAAGCCGGAAAAATGGTCCACTGGGGTTGCTCCCGGCGACTACGGCGGCCCCCCTACCACAACCAAGCTCCGTAAGTACTGGGGTGGTGAAAAAGACGACCCCTTAACCTCCGATGATTATATCTGGAACAGAGAATTCATGGGTCGGATGAAAAAGTTAATGAAGGACCAACCTGATGATTCATCTGTTCGGGTCAATAAAGCTAAGGTTTCATTTAGTTTTCCTGTTTCTGTTCTATATTAACTTATCAATACCATTATTGTTCTTGTTCTCCTTTAGAGATTGTTCGGTTTCTAAGAAAATTTACATTTCTGTAACATTTATGCGTGTTCCTGCTTAATTCATCATGGATTATCATCAATGTTCATGCAAGTGTTGAACTAAGTATTACCCATTAGCAATATGAAGTATTCTGCTTCAATTCTTCCTGTTTGAGAATCAAATTCTTGCTAGATTGTTTGGTTGTCTTGGAAATTATACAGAATGTTGTTTATGGTTCCATCTGTGATATGTTGGTCTATGATAATGTGATGGCTGATGAAATGATCTTATTGTATTAGGATGAGCCTACTGGATTTCTTAGCTTGAATAGAGTCATGACCCTTGATAGGTTGGTTCTCACTTCTTACTTGTATGTTAACTGCGATCACGGTTTTTTTTAAAGCATGTTTCGACTTTTGGATTATGCGATTACAGTTTGGAAGTCGATTTGAGCAAAGAACTAATGGCTCCTCCGATGCCTCTGAAGGAAAACGTTGTTGAGGAAAAGATTCAGGTATGATGCTTTGACAATTAAGTATCCCCTCCAACTCCAAGTATACTTTGTGAGATCTCACATCGGTTGGAGAGGGGAACGAAACATTCCTTACAAGGGTGTGAAAACCTCTCCCTAGTGGACGAGTTCTAAAATCGTGAGGCTAACGGTGATACGTAACAGGCCAAAGTGGACAATGTCTACTAGCGGTGGGTTTGGGTTGTTACAAATCGTATCAAAGCCAGACACCAGGCGGTGTGCCAGCGAGGATGCTGGCCCCTAAGGGGGGTGGATTGTGAGATTCCACATCGGTTGGAGAGGGAAAAAACATTCCTTATAAGAGTGTGGAAACCTCTCTCTAGCAGTCGCGTTTTAAAATTGTGAGTCTGACGGTGATATGTAACGGGGCAACGTGGATAATGTCTACTAGTGGTGGGCTTGGATTGTTATAAATGGTATTAGAGCCAGACACCGGGCGGTGTGTTAGTGAGGACGCTAGCCCCTAAGGGGGTGAATTGTGAGATCCCACATCGGTTGGAGAGGGTAATGAAACATTCCTTATAAGGGTGTGGAAACCTCTCCCTCGTAGACGCGTTGTAAAACCACGAGGCTGAGGACGATACGTAATGGGCCAAAGTGGACAATATCTACTAGCGGTGGACTTAGATTGTTACATACTTAGTCTCATAATATCTTTAGTTTGTTACTCTCCCTTTTACTAAAATTGCAATGAAACGAGGGATCAGGTCGATAACCGCAAGTCACCCAGATGGAGATTGGCACCAACAAGGCGTGAGCAAGAGAAGTGGGATAGGGCATATAAGGCAGCTACTGGAGGCAGTGTAAGCCTTTTGACCCTCATGGCTTATGGTTAAAGTCTCATCTCAAAACCACCCTTTCATATAGTGCTTCCAAATTGAAATAGTGTTCGTTTTATGGTTTGATTTGAATTTCTTTGGAGCTTTAGGAGACTATTGAACACTTCTAATATTTAGAATGACATATTTCTGCAAGAGATTACCCTGTTTCAAAGATCATTGTAATGCTGAATTGTAGGACGTGATGTTTCGAGAATTGAGAAGGCCTCAAGGGGATCCCGAAGTATTGGCCGCCTTATCGAGGGAACAGTACTTTAAGGTTCTTTGTTGCAAAATGGCTCTGTGGTATTTCTATTAATAGTAACACTCCTATGTCTCATACATTGATTGTCGTTTGGTTCCTTGTTGTTCTCTTTTGTCTTCTCAGTTAAAGGAGAAGCTGCAAACCTTAACCCTGGCAATAGGAGGTGTTGGTTTGGTCTCAGCTTATGTTTCTTATTCCCCGCAAGTTGCTGCTAGGTTCGTTTGATGTTAATTACCTCATATTTTTAATATCAATGCAGCGCTGCAGCTTACTGATATTGTGAGATCCCACATTGGTTGGAGAGGAGAACGAAACATTCTTTATAAGGGTGTGGAAACCTATTCCTGGTAGACGTGTTTTAAAAACTTTGCCCAAAGAGGACAATATCTACTAGCAGTGGCTTGGGCTGTTACAAATGGTATCAGAGCTAGACATAGGGCGATATACCAACGAGGATGTTGGGCCCTGAAGGGGGGTGGATTGGGGGGTCCCACATCGATTGGAGAGGAGAACGAAGCATTCTTTATAAGGGTGTGGAAACCTCTCCCTAGCAGACACGTTTTAAAAATCTTGAGGGGAAGTCCAAAAGGAAAAGCCTAAAGAGGACAATATCCGCTAGCGGTGGGCTTGGGCTGATACAAATATTTAACCAACGCAAGGAAGTGGGTGCACTAATCAAGTTCAATAGTCATATTTACAAAGGAAGGAATTATCAGAACTTCCACTTTTCTTAAGAACTGAGACCCATTTACTAAGATTGGTTTGGAGGAGAAGAAAAAATAAATAGCATTTATAATGAAATCAATGGGGATGAAACTAAGACTCCGTCATACTTTCGTTCGTATTCGTACATTATTCGACATTTCTTTCCCGATTTCAGCTTTGGTGCTGGGCTAATTGGTTCTCTCGTGTACGTACGAATGCTCGGGAGTAGCGTAGATTCTCTGGCAGATGGAGCAAGAGGACTTGTCAAGTACGTATTACTCGACTTTTTTTGTTACATTTAAGCGTTGATATATAAGCAATGATGAACTACTGTGTTGTTCGTTCTTATGTTTCGTTGCAGGGGAGCCGTTGCACAACCACGGTTACTAGTTCCAGTTATACTAGTGATGGTATATAACCGTTGGAACGGGTAAGTACGCTCCCTACCTTGAATTCTGCCATCACCAAACCTTATTTTCACACCCCTTACTCGAACATTCATTTCATTTCTCGTCATCTAGCGTTATTTTGAAACCGAAAAAGCTTTTAGCAAATGAAAACATACATCATTTACTGGCTGTGCTCATATTCTGGACTGACTGAATTCAACAAAGTATTTTAGCCTGCCCCTTTTTGTTCTGTAGTATTCTTGTTGAAGATTATGGAGTTATGCAATTACAGTTGATACCAATGCTAGTTGGGTTCTTCACATACAAGGTAGCTACCTTTGTTCAAGCTTTAGAGGAGGCGCTTAAGGTCACCAAGAACGAACCGCAAGCCTAGGATATACTCGTATATTTTCCCGTGGTATACATATATATTTGTAAGGTATTCTTTGACCATATTGATCATTGTTCTTGTTGCCCAAACACCTACTTTTCTCTTAGTTAGCTCAGCTGATAGAAAGACAAAGGTAGCAAAGACATGAATGTTTGGTGATGAGGCAACAGCTGAAAGTACCAACTTATG
Organism: Cucurbita pepo subsp. pepo; assembly: GCF_057944985.1. Classification (NCBI taxonomy): domain Eukaryota; kingdom Viridiplantae; phylum Streptophyta; class Magnoliopsida; order Cucurbitales; family Cucurbitaceae; genus Cucurbita; species Cucurbita pepo. Next base: position 18,485,747 of record NC_141802.1, on the reverse strand, counting down.
TCATTTTCTGATCAACCTGTGTGGTTTTGAGCTGTCACAATGCCTGCCTAACTTGACATATAATGTTCCAACAACAACACTGAAATGGGCTAAGGGTAAAACTGAAAGAGGAAGAAAAAGGGGAAAAGTGAGTGAGCTACGGTGGCTGTGGCCCTAGTTCTTGAATGAAATGGCATAATAAGATTCCAATTTTGATCTTAATGATCAAAACAGACAAATAGTATGGTTTTGGTTCAATCAAACCAGACTATGAATGGTTCGATATGTTAGGAATCACGACTTTCCACAATGGTATGATATTGTCCAGTTTGAGCATAAGCTCTCGTGACTTTGCTTTTTGGTTTCCTCGAAAGACCTCGTACCAAAGGAGTTGTATTCCTTATAAACTCATGATCAACCTCTTAACTAGCCGATGTGGGACTCCTCTCCCAACAATCCTCAACAATCCTCCCCTCGAATAAAGTACACCATAGAACCTCCCCTGAGGTCTAATCGAGGCTCAACTCCTTTGGAGCCCTCGAACAAAGTAGGCTCACAGTTTCTTTGTTCTACATTTGAGGATTCTATTGACATAGCTAAGTTAAAGGTATGCCTCTGATACCATGTTAGGAATCACGACTCTCCACAATAGTATGATATTGTCTACTTTGAGCATAAGCTCTCATCGTGGCTTTGCTTTTGGTTTTCCCAAAAGACCTCGTACCAATGGAGATATATTCCTTACTTATTTATCCAATGTGGGACTCTTCTCCCAATAAGCCTCAATACAATATCCATTAGAAAACGTTTACCTATCAGTATAGCAGAAAATTCGATGAAAAGGAAGGAAAAACTAGACGATAGAAAGTAAAATGAATGTGGGTATGGTCCAAGGTTACCCCTCACTTTCAAGAAAAGGGAGGGAGGGGGAAAAAGAAAAGAAAAGAGAAAAGATTTGTGGGGTAGGGTGCCCTACAGCAACTTAGCAGCTTGGTGCCAAAGAGAAGCAGAAAATATTCTCAAAGTCACTAAAACCAATCCAGATTTGAATGATTCTATGAACCCAAAAAGAATGGCACTCAGCGAAGGAAAAGGACAGCAACAAGGTTGGCTGAGCAGCAGCTCTCCATTAGTCGGTACAAAATGCCAAAACTTGGTTACCCTCCAACTTTAGGACAAACCTTACCCTTCATTACCCTAATTAGAGGACCTGTCCTATTCCATCTTTCTATACTCATTCTTGAACCAATTCATAAGCAAAAAGGAAAACTCTATATCACCTTCTAGCTAGCGAGATATGAGCTTCTAACTAAGCAATAAGGTGTTCCCGTGGCTTTGTTCTTGATCTCAATCGAAGAGGAAGGACTATCTGACTGAATCTCGTTACCCTTCCATTTAACTCTGAAGGACGTGTCTACTTTCTACTTTGTTAGTATGGATCTGGATGCTCTAGTATTTACTAACATAATTTAAATAAAATGATTAATTTGATAATACTTCTTATACCTTTGATGTCATTTCATAATGATTCCTAACATTGAAACTATAGGGAAAAAATTAAAAGAATTCGTGATACTTTCTTTACGTAAAGTTATATAACCATATTTAAAAAGAGGAAAAACTTGAAATCAAATCATTCCTATCATATAGGTTATTGGACATGTTGTTGTCCTCTATTATTTTTCTCTTTCGAATCTAAATAATTTCCGAACTCTCAACCACCTTAATATGAATTCTCCTTTTTTAATTCATGCTCGAATGAAATACGTTAATAGAGATACCAAAATCTGATATGGGTTTCCATTGAAAGAATACTCCAAACTCGTCCAAATTCTTCGAAATCAGAGAATATAGTCGAGATGAAAATGAAAGGAAGGTTAGGGGTGTTCATATAACCTGATAACCCGACCTATCCAGACTACTGAATCAAAATCTGGGTTAGTTTTTTTAAGGTTTGGATTTGGTTGAATTTTTGGGTTCGGTGACTAACCGGAAAATAGGGTACAACCCAACCCTACTTTTGACGTTTGTTACTGATGTTGGTGATACGTTATGAGAAAATAGAGAGTTGAGCTGTGAACTGTACTCGAGTTGCTTAGGTCACAAACTCAACCAACTCGAGATTTCGGGTTGGTCCGAAAGATTTTTTCAACATAACCCACCGTGTACACCCCTAACAAAGACGACATCTTCGACCTCGTCTCCTCTCGGTGTCATCAGATACTCTCTCGTTATCACATATAATGTTGAAACAGGGATTTTAGAGGGTGGGGGCAATGGAGTTTTAATGAGTGGGAGAACGTAAAATAAGGGGAAAAGAGAAAGGGTTGTAGGAATTGGAATATGATATATAGGCTGTCTGATAAGACAATTGCCCCAAAATTTAATCCCTAAAATGTGAGATTGCAATGAAATAAGGTAAAAGAGGAAGGAAGAAGAAAACACGTTTGGTTGTCACCTAACCACAAAACACCTCTTTCCTCGTTTCAATCAAACAACATTAATGTTTCATAATTCTGTCCTTTCACCCCTCTTTTAGATTCCCTAAATTTAGTAACTTTTTTATAACTCGTTCGACGTTTTCATCTGATTCGAGTAAGACATCAGGTGGTGTGCCAGTCAGGACGTTAGGTTCCCAAAGGGTGGATTGTGAGATCTCATATCGGTTGGAGAGAAGAACGAAACATTTCTTATAATGGTGTGGGAACCTCTCCCTAGGAAACATATTCTAAAACCGTGAGGCTAATGACGATACGTAACGGACTAAAACGGACAATATCTATGATGTTTTCACATTATATCATTACTTTCAAACATGTTCTTTAAAGGGTATTCAAGAGATTTTACTGAGTACTCGAAAAAAAAAATTATAAGTTTAACCTAATGTGTAGATATCCAAACTCACTACTTGAGTCATTTGAATCACTTGTTATATCATCTTACTATGTTTATTCTCGTTTGTAAAAAATAAGAGTCATTCAAACAGCACACGATGATGTATTTCATGAGCAAACAATCCATATCAAAATAGCTCGATAAATTGCATATCAAAATAGTACGATGATGTATTTCTAGTAGTGATTGATCTCAATTTTGATACTTTACCTCGTTCACCATTGATGTATCACTTTTATCATAGTCACAGATATCAATTGCTAATAGACTCCTTTTACGTCTATTAATAATTGAAAATCGACATGATACGTTGATGATAGATCTAATAACAAATGAGCATACAAACAATCACCAAACAAAAAAGAATAGTAAATATTATTGATATACCATTTTAATTCCGTTAATCAAAAAAAGAAAATTCAAAGTGAGGAGGCTTGCAACTCTCGCGTGACCTCAGACACTTGCTCGGGCTAAACCTAAAAGAACATTAGTCGAAAACTTTTCGACCGACATTTTAACCGGTCTTTTACCCCAAATTTGAGACCTTTATGTAAATTTTGAAATGTGGTTAGAAGGATAAAAATGGAAAAATGGAAAAATAATTTAAATAAAATGTGGGTTATAGCTTATTTTTATTTATGGAAAATTAAATAAGAGGAAAATAAATGATTATAGCCTAATTAATCAAGCTCTAATTTTATTTTAATTAATTAATTAATTAATGGGGTCCATCCTTAATCATGCTTTCTTGACCACCTAGAGAAATGAAATCATAAAAATTCCTTTAATTTTTCATTATAAATTTGTTAATTAATTAATTAATTAATTATGAAGTTTAATAATTAAATTTAATTATGAAAAATGTAATTTTATTATTGTTTTTGCTCATTTATCTTATAAACACCTAACTCTTCCAAAAACAAGAAATTTTCAATACAATTTCAGCAATGGAATAAAATAGAAAGAATTATAAGAGAAAATTTACTTCTTTAAACTATGATGTATATATGTTTATAACCTTAATTTACACAAAAACTTCCAATATTCGATGCCAATGCCACCTTCCTGTTTTTTTCTATTCAAATGAAAGTGATACTGGCGTGGATTCTCGATATTAGTAACTTGTATACTATTTCGACGTATGTGAGAGTGAAGTATCAAACCTGCGACCGTTTTTATTTCAGTTCAGCAATTGTAGAGTAGAAGATTGAATCATCGACCTTTGAGATTGTAAATTTGTGATTATCTACTGAGTTATGTCCTGTGACAACCTGCAACTTTATAGAAGATAAAAAATATTTTATAGAGGTGTTCATATGACTCGAGAACCCTAGTAACTCAAATTACTCCATCCAAACCATAAGGGTTGGGTTGGGTTAGAATTTTTGCGATTTGAAATGGGTTGAATTTCTTAAAAATCGAAAATTCATATTGGTTCGTGGGTTGGAACTTTTTTGGTTGGGTCAGTTCTACAAACTCGAAAATAGGGTTACAATTCAACCCTACCCTATTTATTATGAAGATTAAGAATATTGTACCTCTGTAACTGATCTTAGTGATGCGTTGTGACTTATGAATGTTTGATATTTGAGTTATTGATGTAACATGTATTGTAGATAAGTATGATTTTTTTTTCGATAACTAAAAAACCCGACAACCCAACTCGAAAATAGAGAGTTATGTTGGGTTGGATTGTGAATTTTATTCGAGTTACTCGGATCACAAACTCCAACCAACCCGAAATTTAGGTTGGTCCAAAAGATTTCTCCAATCCAACCCAACTCAGGCTCTGTACACCCATTTATCTTATGCGTTAAACTATGCTTAAATAAGATATGTACGGGAAAGTTCGAAGTTTCGTGGATGGAATGAATCGAACGGGTAAGAATTGTTGTGAAGATGAAGGGCTAAGATTGAAGGATATAGATAGTTGAACCAAGAGGGATATCTTGAGAGTGGGACCAGGTAAGATTGGTTGGCCATCATCTCCATCACTTTGGACATACGTGCATTCTCTCCTTTCAAATTATACCTCTTAAAGAATTCAATCCAAAAATCACCTCCAAATCCCACCATTTTTTTTCTTTCCTTTTTCTAAATTGAAAAATTATTCCAAAACCCGTCACTCGTAAGCTAACCGCAACTCGATTCTTTCGATTTTTTACCGTCTATTACTACACTTACGTATACAATACTTATGTATGATCTAGATCGAGACAAATAAGATTTTTCTATTCATTTTCAGAAAGAACGAACATTAGGGTAAACGAGAAAATGTAGCTAGGGTTTGTACACTATTAACAATCTATTCCCATATCCATGTCGATAAATACAACTCAAATACAAAATATAATGTAACAGTTCAAACCCACTATTCGTTTTGGCCCATTACATATCGTTGTCAGCCTCACAATTTTAAAACGCATCTACTAGGGAGAGATTTTCACACCCTTGTAAGGAATATTTTGTTCTCTTCTCCAATCGACGTGGGATTTAACAATCCACCAAACCCACCATCCACTTTGGTCCATGTTACGTATCAAAGTGAGTCTCACGGTTTTAAAACGCGTCTACTAGGAAAAGGTTTTCACACCCTTATAAGAAATGTTTCGTTCCCATCTCCAACCTACATGGGATCTAACAATCCACCAAACCCACCATCCACTTTGGTTCATGTTACGTATTACGGTGAGTCTCACGGTTTTAAAACACGTCTACTAGGGAGAGGTTTCCACACTTTTATAAGAAATGTTTCATTCTCATTTCCAACTGATGTGGGATCTAAAAATCCACCAAACCCACCATCCGCTTTAGTCTATGTTACATATCGTAGTCAGTCTCACGGTTTTAAAACGTGTCTACTACATTTTTACCAACTAACGTGATTACTTAAGCCACTAATTTGAAACTTAATACTAATTACCTTAATCAAATTAAAGACAAAATGATAAGGTGTCTATTGACAAAGCCCTCTTAAACAACCATTATAGATTTTAATTTATTTGTATACAACAAAATAATAATAATAATAATAATAATAATAAAAGATAAGAAAAAAGAAGAAAAAGATGAAGAGAGAAAGCAAATCATATGGCCCATAACATGTCTTCTCAGTATAGCCCATGATGTGATTCAATTTTTTTTTTTTTTTTTTTTTTTTTTTTCATCTTCTTCTTCCAAGGCTCTCCCTTTACTTCTGTTCCTTTGCCCTCTTTCTCTACTTTTGATCATAAGTATTGTGTGTTCGGGTGCTTCGTTCATCGAGCGGAGTGGAGTAAACTAAGAACAAGAACAAGAACAGGAGCAGGAGGGGGACGAGAGCATGTCGAGTGAAAGAGGCAAGGAGTATGGAGAAGGATCGTCGAGCTCGCCACCGACAACAACAACAACCCCGAGTCGCTACGAGTCACAAAAGCGGCGAGATTGGAACACGTTTGGGCAATACTTGAAGAATCAAAGACCACCAGTGGCACTAGCACAGTGCAACTTCAACCATGTGTTGGAGTTTCTAAGATATTTGGATCAATTTGGGAAGACAAAGGTTCATGTCCAAGGTTGTATGTTCTATGGACAGCCAGAGCCACCAGCGCCATGCACCTGCCCACTCAAGCAAGCATGGGGCAGCCTTGATGCGCTGATAGGGCGGTTGAGAGCTGCTTATGAAGAACATGGTGGCTCCCCTGAGACCAACCCTTTTGCAAGTGCTTCAATAAGGGTTTATCTAAGAGAAGTAAGGGAGTGTCAAGCAAAAGCAAGAGGGATTCCTTATAAAAAGAAGAAGAAAAGCAACAAGGCAAGCAATACCAATACAAATCATGATGATTCAACTACTAATACTTGTTCTTCTTCTTCTTCTTCTGGGATGATGCACTTTTCAACTCCTTAGCTCTTCACTTCTAACAAAATTCCATCCACATCAAAATTATGGTAATTTTCTCTTCTAAACTCATAGATCTTCATTATTCATTCATCTTATTTGTTTTAAATTTTCATGAATTGATGGGTTGATTCAAATGTTTGATAAAGTTTACCATAATTGTCATAAACGAACAACGAATAATTGTGGCTTGCTTATAAATCATACTAACAGTTTCGTATCATAAATGAATATTCGTTTATGGAGATCACCATTTCCAGATCGAATCATTCTCTTACTACAAAACCCTGATAAGAAATCATAAAAAAAAAAAAAAAGAGAAAAATTACAGAAAACCAACTTATAATACTCCATTTCTCGACCGTACAGATTCCCACTTCAGAAAACACACCCAAAAAAGAAAAGAAAAACAGTACTGATTATTGCAGTTTTTAATCTCTGATCATTCTATATAGTTCTTTTAAGATTCTTTCTATGTAGATAGTGCAACACTGATTAATGGTCATGTCAGATATTCACTTTTTTTCATATCAAATTGAGAAAACCCAAATGAAAAGTTTAGATCATTACCGTTGAATTCTGATTAACGAATGGAATGATTATTCACGAATGGAATGATTAAGTTAAGTGTTTAAGGTTTGTTTAGCATTAATTACCGAAAATTTTTGATGGGTTTTTGTTTTTACATGCTTTTTAGCAAAACCCTTTTGTTTTTTTTTTAATTTCCCATCCCTTCCACCTCATATTGATTATTTTATTACACCAATGAACTAGAATTCATCATTTTCAATAGAATCTCTCGAGTATAGTGTAAGGAGAGAGAGCCATTTGGTGATTAAAAAAATTAAGTGCTTTTTGAATTTGGGTTAGAAAAAATTAAAAAACTTTCACAAGGGGACTGCTTTTTTCAAGTGTTTTTGGGTCTGAGCTGCAGAAAATCTATGGTAAAGGCCATATTTTTGAAGATTCTGTGGCTGTCTCCAATGGATTTATGTGGGGCACTAAGTTTTTATTCTCCCATTTCATCAAACATTTGGTATATTGATTGGATTCCATGTCTGAAAAGTCATAAGTTTTGTAAGAAACAGTGAAATTTTATGTTTTTTGACACTTTTCTCAGCTGGAAGTAAGTAAAGACTCGTACTTTGTGCTTCCCATTTACCTCATTTTTGTGTTTGGTTTTAAGACAAGTGTTTTTGTTGTACTACGTTGCCCTAATGTCTCACATGTTCTTGTCGGTTCATAGGGAAGTTCAACGAAAAAAAACCCCATCAAGATATTTCTAATAGCCTTGAATGAAGAGAAATTATTTCATTTGTTCTTCCCAAACACTTCACTTTTTTAATATATATTACTAATTTGTACACTTTTTGCACGTGGGATTTTCTTTTTTTTGCATATTATTATGTGTTTATGTAAGTTTGAGCTCAGGGTTTTGGGGTTTGTCAGTTCATATATTCCATGGCTGTCTCTCCCTCTTAGCTTCAATTACCAAGGATTCCATTTGTCCCTAAGGATGTTCATTAATTTAATAACATGTAGATTGGAATTTGGAATTTGGAATTTTTCTTTTGCCTTTTTAATCATATCTTACGTTTGGAAAACGTTCCTCAAACAAATGTCGTTTATGCATGAAGCCTCGACTTTTGAAAAATAAGCCTATATCTTAGTCGTCGAGCTATGTTCATAGAGACGAGTTAGGCCAGACATAAACTAGTTTTTGAAGATTTACGTAGCTCGTTTTGTTGGAAGTTTATGCATGAACCCTTGACCTCAAAAAAAAGAAGTATATGCATTAATAGTCTAGTTATGTTCATAGAGATGAGCTTGAGCTCAAACTTGAGTTGGGTTTTTAGGTTTTACATAGCTTATTAGGTTGGAAGTTTATACATGAACCCTTGACCTCAAAAGAAGAGGTGAATGCATTAATCATCGAGTTATGTTCATAGAGATGAACTCAACCAAACCTGAGCTAGTCTTTTAGGTTTTACGTAGCACATTTTGTTTGAAGTTTATGCATGAACCCTTGACTTCAAAAGAAGACGTAAATGCATTAACCGTCGAGCTATGTTCATAGAGATGAGCTCAACCCAACTTGAGCTGGTTTTTTAGGTTTACGTAGCTTATTCTGCAATATCGTTTTCAAAAAAATCGAAACTTTATGATTCAATATTGATTTATACATTGTCCTTGTCGGGTTTTCGAGTTTTTGAACGGATTAAGGTTTGAGTTTTAATGATTGAATGCAGGAGCAAAGGTTGGAAGTAAGAGAATGAAAGAGAAGAGAAAGAAGTGTGTTGAAAAGCATAAATGTGTTGAAGGCTGAAGCTTAGACGTTGCTTTACCTTGGCCTTATGTCTACAATATATATCACATTGGGAGAACTATATATTAAGTTTGTGTATACATTATATGCATGCCCTTATATTACATTTGTTGCATCTTCTCTTTCCCGTGTAAGATTTTATTATGTATTTCATGAATTTTTATGCAAACTATTGGACGTTTTCTCTCTCGAGTTGAAAAGTTAATGAAATGTTCTATTCTTTCTCTAAGAAATTTGTTCGTCAATATCTGGTTTAGATGAAATCTTATTTGACATTCACTTGTTTCAACAATAATTTTTTTAAGTGCTCATGGCGAATTGGGTAAGGAAATGACGGAATCGGACCGAAGATACCATTAGCTAAGGGTATGCATTCTACATCCCCCTTTTGTACTTTATTTCGCTCGTTGTTGAGCACATCTTATACCGAAGTTACCATTAATATCATGCAACGAGAAGTCTAACGACCCTATAGATTACGTACTTATTATCATCTTTAAAGTGGATAACTCGATCTTTCCAATTTCACTGCTATTGAACTTAACGAGAGAGAAAAATTCATTTACTCGTTTTCACCACTTATATGAACTAATGTCACAGTCTTACCCATCAAAAGCAAGCATGAAATGGATTATTAAAACTCGTTTTCCTTTGTTAGACTCAAACTTGATTATCTAACTTTCCCATCTTATTCATCTCATTATTTATTGTGAGATCCCATACTAGTCGGAGAAGAGAACAAAACATACTTTATAAAGATATGGAAAACTTTTCTTTAGTAGACGCGTTTTAAAATCGTGAGGTTGACGATAATACGTAACGGGCCAAAACAGACCTATGCTATGTTTCCAATTTGATTCTTAAAATTTATTCTTAATATAAATTTACAACACACATAAATCAATACTTGTACTATCTTATAATATGAAACATCATAAACTTCTAGCTAAATTTGAACTCAAAAGAAATACATTATGAAATAACGTTCGAGTAAAGGAAGAAATATGAATGAACCGATACTACATTTGAATAAAGAAATACATTATAAAATGATCTTCAACACGTTCATGTGAATGAGAACAAAGCATTCAAAAAGAACCAATGGAATGTTGAGGTTATCGAGTGTCGAACACGAATTCTAAATCTCGATATGAATCCTGAAACATAGATGAGAAGTTGTTAGAGAGCATAGTATATGTGCATGGTTTGGTAGAGTGATATGGTATTTTAGAATAGTAACAATAATAGTAAAGGGAAGATATTGATATTCTATTTGCCTTTTTAATGGTAAAGTAAATAAAAGGCAAAGACCATATCGTGAGACCAAAAGCAAGAGAGAATTGAGACCAACTCAACATCATTACTTTATGCAAAGTGGAAACACCAATCACTTGGGAAAAGAGAATCTTCATCTTTGTCCAAAAAAATTATTGATCCTTGTCAACCAAACACTCATACTCACTTAAATGGACAACTTTCTCGTTCATACGAAATACAAAACTCACTGTACCTTATTACAAAAGTCACCTGATCACTATCTATATTAATAAGGAGCACAAGGTGCACCTTATTCTTCGATAGCTCAATCATAATTACTTCATGATTAGGTGTACTTCGAAGAATTCTAAGTTGGGTAATCTTTTAGAAATTTTCATAGGATGTATAGAAGTGAAGACAAAACATACTAAAATGACTTGTATTGGTCTATAGAGATGGTCTTCACTCTTAAGAAATGAGTACGACTCGTGTTAGTCTATAGAGATAGTTTTCTCTTAAAAAACGAGGAATAGGTAAAGAATAGTCAAAGCCATCAAGCATTGAATCCATGTTCCAAATCTTGATCCAAAGTTTTGGACATGGAATAAAGTAGAGTAACTGATATCGTAAATTTTGAAAGGGATTTCCTGAAAAGAATCATAACAATCACAGAGCAACCTATGATAGATTTAAGATCTGGAAGACATTTAGTGAGCCCTTCCAAAGACATGCAGCAAGTCAATAAACCAAGATCCTTCACAGTTCTTACACGTAAAGCAATTAAAATGGAGGTAAGTATGGAACCTGGAGAAAGAAGGCATTAAACTTTGAACTCAGAACTGAAATGGTCTTGCCTTATATAGCACAGAAACCATTGGAAGATCAAAACCAACAGGTTTTTTTTGCTTTTTTTTTTTTTTTTTTTTTCTTTTTTGATCGTATACAATGGTTCGAAAAATCGACAAGAGTTCACAATGGGAGCCGAGAACATCGAAGTAGCACCTCTACCATTTTTTCTGTACACAAACAAAACAAAACAAAGCAAACTATATCAAGAAAGCGAGTACTCGCAGTCGAGCAAGCGTGAGAGAATCTCTTCGCAGCTTGGCCGTTCATTTGGTTCTGCCCAACAATCTGCAATCCAGACAGAAAACTTCATTAGTTCAACAAGAGCCTCACAGAACTTAAAATGTTTCCCACTGATCAAAAACCTGATATAAGTCTGCCAAGGGGTCCTTCAGGAATCTCTAGGCGTGCTCCCTCGGTGCCAACAGCATAAACTACCTGGATGCCAAAAGGGTATACCAGTTAATCTCTTACTCATTCAAATAAAATGGGATTGCCACCAGATACAATTAAAGTTGATGGATTAAAAGTGTAGCAGATCGACGTACCCGCTCTTGTGGAACACCCTCCCACGGTCTACTTAGCGTGCATAGCTCCCACATAATGACCCCCAGGCTGAAAATATCACACTTTTCAGTGAAGGGTTCGTTTCGGAAGAGCTCGGGAGCCATCCATTCTGGAGTTCCTGCAGATGGAGACCCTCTTGCTGGAGCCTCGGTCAATACTCTTGAAAGTCCAAAATCACATATCTTGACAGTCCAATGCTTGTTCACTAGGCAATTTGCACTTTTTAGGTCCCGATGAGCTATTTTCATTCGATGTATGCACATCAAACCCCTTGAAAATCCAGCCAAATGTCCGGTTAGTAAAATGTATTATATTTTTCAGAGGGCACCATTTATTAGGTTTAGGTACTTTTTCAAGCACACTACTAGTTGCATCATCCAAAATCATCTGGGAAACAATAAGCGCTGACAAAAATTAAACGCTTTAACAGAATCTTATCTTTCTCCTTTACCCTTTAACTACTATATCATAATCCAGAGCAAGTCAGAAGCAAATCACTAGCAGAAAACTTCGAAGTCAAATTAGATTCTTAGACAATAACATTGCACAATCTCCCCAGGTTCCCTGGTGGGTCTAGTTCCATTATCCCTCGAACTCATAAGCTTTAAACCATAGTGCATAAAGCCAGAGGAAAAGGAAAACCCTTCATTTTACTAGGGTCAGCAAGGAAAAGAGTATTATACTATGTTCCGTTATGAGCAAAACAAACCTGCATATGTCACGCAACATCTTTAGTCTTCTCCGCCAGCTTAGTTTTTTTTTCTGACCACTCAAATGGATCAAGGAATACAAGGAGCCCATTTCCATGTATTCACTGACCATTGATAATCGTGGCGGCTTTGTGCATGCACCCAGAAACAACAAAACTGCAGCAATATAAGCACCATTTGTAGTGAGACTTCGATTTTTAAAACGGAAGTAAAAGAACAAGAAAGAAAAGAAATCAATCAGATATTTATAAATTGCATCAAATAAGGTATCCCATACAAATCAGTATATGCAATCTTACACGAAGAAAATACAGTGATACATGCAATCTAAAACAAAGAAAACACGGTGATGTTATAGTTTCCAACTAGAGGATAAGAAAGTACCATTAGGATGTCGAAGACGACTAGCAAGAAGAAACCCCATGCACCAATACAAAGAGAATGGAGTAAGATTAATGAAAGTCATTGGGAGATAGATTAAAAAGTTAGTGCGTCAAAAAAAAAAGGTACCTAAGAATTGATATCTCATTACAGAAGTCTTCAATGTTTTCAGGAGTTAGATCTTGCTCTAGGAAAACTTTGATCGCCACATCTGTTCCATTCCAAATGCCACGAAAAACTTCTCCAAAAAACCCTGGATATTGGCGAAGTAAGGGCCTCTCAATGCAATAAAAAAGAATATTTTGGGCCAAAAGTTTTCGAAGAATCTAATTGGAACATTAGATTTAGGTCAAGAAATAGTAAGTGACATGCTCAAAATATTGGAATTTTAGCCAACGACAGGATAAAATAAAATCATGCTCACCAATTCCAATACGGATTCCAACTGTGAGTTCTGAGTAATCAATGTTCCATTCTGGGTAAGGTAATAGTGGTTTGTCGTTCATGGAGAAAGATTCAAGAACTTTAGTCCATTTTGAGGCTAAATCATCATTCGCAAATGCCGAATGTTCACTTCTATCAGAGGTTTGACCCCTATACTCATGTGGCGATGTTGGTAATGATATTGCTCTTTGAGAACCCAGTGGATCCTGAAAAGAAAATAAAGAAAAAATTCATTCACAGACAAAATCCATTTTTTACTATTTAAGCAGTTCCAGAGAATGTCAAAACGAACATGCCTCGTCATGATCACACAAAATGAAACCTCTATAAAATTTCTCCCCGATGCATAAATATTACCTTCTCTCTCGCATGATTCATTCTCATCGTATTTTCTAAATCACTCAACCTTCCTTTATTTGTTTACAAGTATTATTTTCGTTTATAATACCAGATGTATGACAAGTTCTTACCAATTGGAATCCTACAAATCCTGTTTTAATGATGAATGGTGAAGGCCAAGAAAAAAGCCCTCCCAGGAGATTTCAGTGGCTCCCACCACTCTCCTACAAGACCGAATACTGCAGTTACCTTCCTCACCCATGTCACCTCTCTAGTTAACAGCAGTCCTTACAAACTCAACCCCACTGCCCAACTAACCATAACATGATTTTTGTGCCGAGATCATTCTACCCTCACAGTCCTTTTGATTCTCAGTATGCAAGCCCATAACGATGTCCTCACCCCTCCTTATAACGTAAGTAAGTAGAACTTATAGGAAGATCATCATCGTAATATAACCTAAATAAATCCCAGAGAATAGATGAAATTTCAACGTGATGCCAGAAAGCAATATGACAATGAACATAAAAAAAGTCAGTCCTCAATTACCAGGACATATGAAACCTACATTTCTCCGAACATCTGAACTACTATTTCGTTCATTTGAAGGGTGGGAGAACGACCTGTCATCTGTTTGTCCTCTCAAAAGACGATTTTGCTTCATTGTTTCATTCATTGCTCGCACAGTCCTGAAATTGTCAAAGCAGAAAAGTGAACCATAGGCATAAAATTACGGAGTTCTGGTTGATTATGCCGTTTAATGATAAAATAGCAATCATAAAACAACAACACACAATTACTACACAAATAAATAAGGTCCTCATCCAATAATATATATATCTAGTATAGCATGCCATCCACCCAAGCAGAACAATGTCATTCAATAAAGTTGAGAGGAATACTAACAAGTGCAGGCTTGATAAATTTGAAGTTCAACAATCTAATTTGAATGATTTATTCAATAATCCTCGATTGAAAAAAGGTGATGGCACGGTGGCTTGAATGTGATACTAATGTTGGCTAAGAAGAACAAGGCAATGAAAAGCAAGATTTTTTCAACATCAACATATTAAGGTAGAATTGCAAAGTTTGAATACCATTTAAAGGGAAACAAAGAAAGTAATGAGAAAAACAAAAGCAAAGATTGACCTCACGATATCATCACCAATTTCTGGAGTAATGCTGATGCTCCTTCTTCTTATTCGACGTGCTTCTGAAGTTGAAGCGCCATCTGATCTGTAGATAAATAAAAAAGAAAAATATTATTATCATAAATAATAATAGATAACATGATAATAGAAATAATGGGTGTTTCTATATGTAAACAGAAATATGCTATACAAAAACCAATAAACTAGTTTGAGGTACATGAATGAAGATAAAAACTGGCCGTGACCAAAACCTAAATCAAATCAGGTACATGCTATATTGGGGCCAAAACTGGCAGTGACCTGATGATAGTATAAAAGTTAGATAAGAGATAATCCAGTAATAATGAAGATAAAAAATAAATAAATAAATAAAAACCTTGAAGTAGAGACATCATCAGAAAAATCTCTGAAGACTTTCCTATCCCCACTAAGCATGGACCGGCCACGCGCCCGAAATGAAGGATGCTCTGGACTGCAGAACAAAAGGCAAATGAGAACGTAACCGAACTGATATAGTAAAAGACCATGTTTCCTCAAACATTTTCAAGAGGGCATAAAAGAATACGCTCACAAACCAAATATTTCAAAGATTCACTGTTCCAGAGCTAATTTCAAATATGTAGAATTGAGCATAATGTACTTTTAAGCATTCAGATTCTCTTAATTGGCAGGAAATAGAAACAAAAAAAACTAACCAATTCTCTTTATTTTCAATCAAGACCCTCCCAAGGCTAGCTCCCAAAGTATTGGGTATAAACAGGACAAATTAATCAAACATAAACTACATGATCTTATTTACCTTAGGCCATAGCTCCACAGAACCTAAATTTACAAGCTTATGACCATCATGTCAGTTTAATTACATCTATTGTTAAACTATTGAGAAAGAGCCATCCTGAACAACATTTATAAAACTATACATTATCAACCATTGTAAACCTGACGGCAGCCTTACTACGGTGGGTCAAAAAATATAGATGATTAATAGAATTTATTTGAAAGGAATACACATTTTTAACACCTTTAAAAGATGGCCATATTATCCAAGAACAAGAATTCAAGAAATACCTTGAACTAGCAGTCCGCTGTTCAGCAATATCCTTTCTCCGACTACGTCGCCAAAATGCATTTGCAATGTTAGGTTCACTATGTGATAAACTGAGAGATTTGAAAAATAAGATACAATAACAGAAATCTCAGTGCATTTCTTGCATGTTTGCATCAGAAAGAAATTTTCGGGGAAACAAAAAGGAAACAGCTCTTTAGAAGTAATCAAGAAATAAATGGTTTTTGTAACTATATCATTTGTGACTGCTTATAGGAACAATTTTTTACCTCAGTTTGCTGTCAAGTGTTGTACTTGAACGCAACATCCAGTTGCGCAATTTAGGACCATATGCATTAGAAGCTGCATCAAATTTTCTGTGGAATTGAAGGCTCTCATCTTTTTCAACACTGTCCACAAAAAAAAAAAAAAAAAAAAAAAAAAAAATGATGAACCTCAACAAGGAACAATAGAAAACATACATAAACCAAAAACTTAAAATTTTATATAAGATTGTAAATGTTGAGGAATCAAAGGTTTAACTTTTAAGCAACATCCCACCTGTCGGGATCAACTCTCTCTGAGAACCCATAAAGAGGACTATTAGGTTCCAGAGGTGAATCACAGGAGTCGTTTTCTGCCGAATCACTTTCCCCAGCAGCAGAAATATGGGTCATAAAAATTGCCTTAGTTGACCGAGGTAACAACTGGCCAGGAAATCGCATAAGATCAACGACTAGTTCCACAGAATTCAACACAACTGTCACAGACATATGCTTGTATGAGTCCACGCACCCAATAGCCCCCTCATTTGGCAAGCCCTGAACAAAATAAAAAAAAGTGAATGAGGGAATATCAGGATGGCGTTTGACAAGCAGATAACTCTATTCTGTCGTCACCCTCTGAAAACAAAAATCAAACGATAACTCACAAATAGAAAATGGGGGGAATTATAGGAAGGAACAACCTACTTCAATAAATAAAATCAAGTTCTAAGCTTACCACCATGAGACGGCTTTCGAGCCCTACTGTGTCTGCCAGAGACTTAAATAAGATGGCTCTTGGACGGCATGAACCAAATTTTATTTGTCCAAGTAATTGAATGCCTCTATCCTCAAACAAGTGGGAGGTTTCTTCTACAGCGGCTTTTGCTGGACTTTCTAAAATTGGTCGTTTATAAAAGTCAGAAACCTGAAAAGGTGGAATCAGAAACAGGAATAACCACCTGTCAGTAATCAAGAAAAAGAAAAACAAGACTCCATCGAGAGACATAAGAAATGCCTTAAGAAAAGGTTAATGACATCGAGTTTGAAAGCAACTAATTTTTCCTTTCCTAAAAAGAAACTGCAAGATAAAGGGTCCTGCACCAATACAATCTATCTTAATCGCTACTATAAACAGTTAGCTAAACAAATTAGGAAACCCTTACAGAAAGAGTAAATTGCTACAGCTAGAAAGTTACAATTGCAGGGTAGCAATTCTCCAAAAGTTAGCAGTTAATCCACATGCGATCGAGTAACAAATGGTTTCTAACTGGGTAAAATACTAGACACCGAAGGATAGAGTAAATTAGGTTAGAATAAATTATCCATGATGCTACAAAATCAATTTCAGGTTGGAGACCCGTGAATACCTATTAAAAAATCTCCTTGTTTTCATGCCAATAAGTTGGTTCCAAATGTTAGAGGATTGAATCAACTACATTTAATCCACAAGTTGACACATTCTGAACCACAGAGATTAAACACCAACTATTTTGAACTTGGAATAAAAATATTAGGGGTCTAGTCCAGATTTTTCCATTAATCAGCATCTTCAGATAACCTCATTGTAGATGTTTTCAACAACTGAAATATCATTACCAATTTTTTAAGGGAAATTTAATTCAGTTCAATGGAGAAACAGTTGCAAATTTTAGATAGGGGGGTATTAGCAAGAAATATGACTGCTCCTCACCAGTCCTGCGATCTTCTTGATAATTGCAGCTGGATTTGAACTCAATCCTTTAACCAGTGTCAAGATCAGTTGCTTCAGCATAGAAAGCTTTTTATCTTTCTCCGTCTCCACAAGAATAACATCGTTTTTGTAACCTTCGGCCTCCAAAGCACGAAGCTCATCCAGCGAAGGAATACTGTGGAACTGCTCTTTTAGCCTTTTGTCCTGTAAATTGATTATAGAACTCAATTAGGCTCTAGTTTGTTGAACAAATATATAAGATGAAAATTATTATCATAAATAACAGCAGGTGCCAAAAGCTACAGCAAATGTCAATTCTAAAATTTAAGTATTAGATGGAAAAAAAATATTGGTGAAAATGTATACATTTAATTTATGATTGTATATATAAGAAAAAGATGATGCAAGATCCATCAGAATCACATAATTTCTCCAGTGAAAGTGAAATAAAATAGCAAAAGTTAATTTACTGGACTGAAAAACTTGAATGGGAAGAACACGGTACCGGAATAACAGAATAGAAACCATCTGGAATTGGCTCACAAAGCATTCCAGTACGCCAGAGAATTTGAGATGCTCTTTGAGGCGACAACAACGCATCTTGGTCAGAATTGATGAGCTCTTCCTTTTCACTTACAGTATCTTCCCGAGGGCCCAAAGAAACAGATCCAAATTTCTCCACGAAATCAGAAGACCACCAGGTAGCATTGGAAGGCCCTTGCTCTGATTGTGCAACATCATCTCGCTGATCCTCCATGCCTTTAAATGTTTCGAATATAAAACCATTTCACCGAGTACTTCCCTACCCCATATAAAGGTCTAATCGAACTTACAGATATCCTCAGTCAACAAAACGACTGATATCAACACCTTAAGCTCCTCGCAATATCTTCAAGCTGGAGGGCATAATACCCGAGAAACAGGAGCGTCAAAATCTTTGGCCATAAGCACTACAGGGAACAAAAATAGAAGGGATCATTAACAAGGTCATGTTTTCACAATAAATCATAGATCCCAGGAAAACAAAACAAGACGCAAGACCCACAAATATTCTGATGTCTAATCGTCAAAGTCAAAATTTCGCATCCCCTTTCAAACCAAAAAAGTCCCCCCTCTACTACATACACAGCAATAACCCTGAGAATCTAGAAATACCCATTTCGCAATAGCCTAAAAAGTACAAGAAGATAATCAATCACGCACCTCGCGAACAACAAACCACAAAATATGAATTAACTCCAAACCCTTGACACAAGAACTGTTCGATTCATCGTAATTTTTTGAGACCTTTATTTAAATCAACAGCTTCAATTTAAAGAAACCCAAAAGGAAATTCAAAATAAACAAGGAAACAAATTGGAAACGCTGAACCTATCCTATGTATGACGTCAAGAAATTCAACAAAAAAAAAAAAAAATCAGACCGCGAAGACCCTCGGTCCGAATAAATAAAAAACAAAGACTTCCAGAAGCAAAGCGGAATCGGGAATTTACTTAGTAAGACAACCACATAAAAAAAACATTAAAAAATCGAAAATGAACATAATAACACAGTATCGAAACTGAGGAGGGGAAATGGAGCATGTATGAAACCCAACATTGCAATCAAGGACCATCCCACATTCCCACAATTAAGAAACGTAAATAAAACGTAGAAAAACAGAATTCAAAGGGCTCTCGCCATGGAAATGAAGTAAGAAAGGGCAGCAAGTAAGGGAAATCGAGAAGAGGGATATTACCAGGAGCGGATCCAAGCCATTTGAATCATGATCCCGTGAGAGGGAGAGAGCGCATTAAAATCGGAGCATCGGGAAGCGAAGAGATTGGAAGGATAGAGTAAGAGAGGGAGAAGGGATTTGATCGACGAAGAAAGCGATGGAGTCTGTTTCTCTCTCTAAGAGCAGAGAGAGAGAGAGAAGAGAGAGAGAGAAGAGAGAGAGAGAAATGGAGATGGTGAATCACGTGCAATGG
This sequence comes from Cucurbita pepo subsp. pepo, assembly GCF_057944985.1. Classification (NCBI taxonomy): domain Eukaryota; kingdom Viridiplantae; phylum Streptophyta; class Magnoliopsida; order Cucurbitales; family Cucurbitaceae; genus Cucurbita; species Cucurbita pepo. The sequence continues at coordinate 18,466,004 of NC_141802.1, read as the reverse complement.
AAGAAATCAAAGGCTCTCTCCCTCCGGGACGCCTCTCTCCGACAGCCAGCTGGCGCACAGGGCGGCTCTGCCCCCTCCTTCCTCCGCGTGAATCCTTTTAATTTCCCTCCTTTTTTTTCCTTTTTTTTTTTTTTCTTTTATTTACTTCATATTCAATTAATTTTGTGGTTATAAAACTTTAAATCTCTATTTATCCATTTTCAATTTAAAAATTATTTCACTCCTAAAAATCTTTTATTTTATTTTATTTTTTAAAATCAAATTTATAATTTAACCCAAAATTAATTTGTGAGGTTGCTTTCCAATTAAACCGACGGCCGTGATTAAGTCAATGGAGTTATTTTCAATGCATCCTGTCCACACGTGGGTTCTTTTTTAATTTCCCATTTATTATTATTTTTATTCTAAAACGTTATTAATTATTTAATAGTTTATGAATATATAATATTTTATTAGATACTTCTAATCTCATTATTAATTATTAATGACTTTGGTGGAATATGACTTACCATTTTTAAGTGTATTTTTTTTATTATAAGATAATAAATTTAGAATATGAATTCAAAAATAACCGAATTTAAATATATTTTTTTTAATATGGAATAAGTTTAGATATTTATGGAAATGGAATATAATGTATGACTTTTGTATATTATTTTTGGTGGCTAGAAATTGAAATAATTTAAATAAATATAATAGTCAAAATTATATTTTTTAATTATTTTAAATTAAATTATGAAGTGACGTTCAAAATAATGATGTGACGTTTAAAATGTTGTATTATTTTATGCTTTATTGAATGAAGTTTGAATTCAAACATGTTCAATTCAAATTAAAATGACGTAAAGTAGACATTTAATATATTCAAATAAATAGTTTTATAATTTCGTGTTTATTATTTTATTTTAATATGTAATTAAATTAAATAATGTGAAATCGAACAAATTATAGGTACCATAACAAAAACAAAAGTTTAGATGATCAGGTGCAACAATTAGCCCGTGTAGAAATGGGCGATGCGTTTTTTAGATTTTATGTTTCCTGTTCATATGACCTATTGACTCGAATAATTATGACTACGTAACTCAAATTGTTAGAGTTGAATTGGGTCGGGAAAATTAGGTTCAGTTTACGCGTTAGATTTTTTTTTTTTTTTAATAGGATCGAGAACCCAACCGTACCTTACTTATTATTATGCTCATATTACTGATGCATTGTGACTTGTGAATGATGAGATTTGGATTGTACGATAATTTATAAATAAATGTGATATGTATTGTGGATAAGTATATTTTTTTAATAATTAAAAAAATAAAAACTCAACGACTCAACCCAGCTCGAGTTGGGTGAGATTGTGAATCATATTCAAGTCGTTCGTGTCATTAATCCGACCAACCTAATATTGCTGATATTATCTCAAGTGATGAGTAAACTTTAGACATATATGCTACCATAGGTAACATCAAGACGTGACCTTGCCAATCACATATATGTCTTATTCAGTGGACAATTTTATTTATTTTTTAAATGTTAACGGACCAATAGAGGAATTTTCTTTCTTCTACAATACTAATCAAGGGTACGAGTCTCCCGACCGAGACAAGTACAACTTTTTAAATTGGGTTGTCGAAACCCGACTAAAAGCACTCGTTAAAAAGTATTCTACCCTAGCACGAGGCATACCAATCTTTATATATATATTAAATATTCTAATATTTATTAATTATAATTAAATAAAATATCAATAATTTAATATTTAAAATTTTTTATCATAATATCATAAAATATTAAAAATTAAGAACGAGATTATTACTAAAATTAAAATTTTTGGTTTTTTTAACCTAAAATATGAACTTATCAAGCCTACGTGGACGCAATCTTGACCCCACACGCTTACTTGGCATCCAAATGAAGAAGAAATTTAAGATTTTTCTTTAAAAAATATCTTGATATTAATATCAAATATTAACCATATATTTTTTTTTTACTAAAAAAATTATATAAAAAAAATTTAGTTCTTAACTAACAGATGAATATAAGAAGAAATAAGAAATGGAAATGGAAACTACGAGAGGAGAGTGACGGCTATGCTTCTGCATGGAATGGACGGCTGTTCATAATTCGACATAAACTTCCATGATCTCAACCCTGAAGCAAATCCCCAGATCACGAAGAAACCCCTGTTTTGATCTGCAATAGGAAAAGAAGCCCTGTTTTGCTCTGTAAACGCGAGTAATTTAGCTCTCCGCCGCGCACACAAGTTTATTCTTAATACCCACCTCTCCTGTTCTTCATTTCTTCACTGATTTTTACTTTATGTTTTCGATTCTTCGGAAACAAGATTCGTCTTCGTTTCTGGGTCGATCGTGTTTTTGTTCTGATTGATGGGTATCTCTTGTTTTGGTGTTGTTCTTTAAAATTATTGGCTTCTGTTGGAATTTTTTATGTTCTTGTTCTGTTTCTGTTTCTGTTTCTATGGATTTTGGATTCATTGTGTCTTGCTGCTGATATACAGAGCTTTGTTTATGGCTCTTGAAATGGGTATCGATTTTTTAGGTTTTACGTTGAATTCCAATATTCTTGATGTTGTACTGTTCTGAGAAATCTGTTTGGTTTCTGAGAAAGTGATGGAAAACAAGAATTGATTGAGATTTCTTTAGGCTTAACGATTGTTTCTTCATGTTCGTCTTGTTTTGATTGAACTGATTGGATGATAGTGGAAAATTCTGAAAATGTTTACATTATTAGAGGTTAAATTCAGGTTGTAAGTATTAATCAATTGTGTTGTTTTTGTTGTTGTTCTATGTAATTCCCACTTCCTGTTTTGATTTGATTCATTCTGTCCATGTTTGATCTCTTGTTTCTCAATGCTGCTGGATTTGGACTGATTTTTCATTGATCATCCCTTCCCTACAATGCAGTATTGTTCATTTGGAGCTGAAGAATCTGATGGGGAGCAAGCAATTGGATTTAAATCAGCCGTTTCTGTCGGTGAGGCGTGTTTCATCGATCGAAACATCATCGAAAGCGAACGAGCTAGCGAGAACGGATAATCGCTGGCTGCATCTTCCTGTCTACAAGTCTGAATTGAAATCTGGGCCGGTATCGAATCCGGGGAGTGTTCCTTTTGTATGGGAGCATTCCCCAGGAAAGCCTAAGGATGGTAGAGAATCACAAACCATAGGTTTGATACCGCGTTCGGCTGCCCCGAAACAACCTCCGGGGACGTCTTCAGATTCAAATCATCTTTGTAGCACAGGAGGAGGAGATGATTACCATTCTCATAAAAGCATTGTTAGATTTATGTCCTTGAGGGAGACGTTTGAGAGGGATTCAAGTTTTGATTCGGACAATGACGGTGACGGTGACGGTGACGAGACTTATCTCGAAGCAAACGACACCCTTTCGAGATCTAAGTCATTCTCGATGAACTGTAGTGAAACTGGTTCGAGTGGATTGGATGGAGGTGATGTTAAGCCATCAGGAACGTTCTTAAAAGATCAGCAAACTCATGAGCTCATGATGGGAAGATTCCTGCCTGCTGCCAAGGCATTGGCTTCAGAAACATCTCAAGTTGTTCATCATAGAAAGAAAGATGTTCAAGGAGTGCAGCAGAGAGAAGCAAGGAAAATTGTAGAAATGGATATCGAGCACGGAGTAAATTCGATTCCAATGTTGTTGCCATCGAATTACGCTCCTCCGAATACTCACGACGAAGAAACTAGCAAAGATGAAGATATTGATCTTGATGAACCTGAATACTCAGCTACTAAAGCTCGTCGGTTCCTCGCTCGTTTTTGCTTGAGTGGTTCCTTTGGCCTTCGGCATCATCGAGTTCCCGGGATGAGAAGGCAATGCTCCGCAGCAGCTCGTGGAGTTCATTTGGATTCTTCTCCTCGACATGTCCAGCCTTCAAAGGTTGAAGGTGAGACCAAAAGCTTGAGCTCTACAAGTATGGAGTCTAGTGGTTCATGTTCGTCTTGTTCCGATGCAAACTCGAACCCGAATGCTACAGTATTAGGAAGCCTTCATCATGAAAAATCAAGTCAAGAAGCAATCTCAGATGATTCTTCTCAGGACTTTGTGTCATTCACAAGTTCAGAAACTTCTAACAAAGTGCCAAAGGGATCACATGTTGAACAGAACACTAAAGGCCATAAGCATTGTCATGAAGCCTCAGCTCGGGGAAGAACCGATCTCGAAATCGCTCGTTGCAGAAAAAGTTCTGTGCCCATTTCTTCACAACGTGAGCTTTCTCCTCCTCTACCGAGATCCCCATCGGAGTCTTGGCTTAAGCGCACATTGTCAACCATTGTCCTGAAACTCGACTCGACATGACGACATGACGACGCAGTCTACTCTGGCTGCTCACAAACAAGGTAAAACATTGTATTTCTGGAATTGGTCATCAAGATCACAATTGTTCACGATCTTCAGCCACTTCGTCATAAAGGAAAAAGGAAAGAATTCAACAACTTAGGTTGATTGTAAATATTTTCTGCAATAAAAATATATTTCTCGTTGCGAGAAAATGCACCTAACTTTTACATGCTATCAACGATAAATTTGTTTGATCGAGGTTTGTAAAAAAGAAAGAAAATGCACGATGTGGTGCTTACCTCACCAACGCGTCGAGACATCCCCTCTTAGGAGGCCGACTGTAGCTTTGGTTCGGGAATGACCTATCAATCATTGGTGGACCTTCCCTTTAACTGGTCACGTTTATGTAGGGTTAATCTCTCTCGACCTGTTCAGGTGAAAGAGAGGGAAGGGTTCATACTTCAATCTTATCCGGTCTTCTGCTATCGATCTTCCCACAATGGCTTTTCACGCTTTGGGAACAGTAACGATCTTCCCACAATGGCTTTTCACGCTTTGGGAACAGTAACTTAAGCTCTTATCTTCCCAAAATGGCTTTTCACGCTTTGGGAACAGTAACTTAAGCTCTTAGGTGTAGGCGCTTTTCATAGGTGGAATCTTCGAGTTCTTCCTATTTGACCCGCTCTTTATATATACTAATGATTTAGAGTTAGAGGCTGCCACGGTGGAAGTAGAGGAAAAAAACTTGCTCGAGTTTAGGTTGAGGAAGAGGAGAAAATATGGCTAAGAAACTCATCAACATAGCTCGTAACTTCGAGAGAAGGGGTGCTGCGACGGTGGAAGTAGAGGAAAAAAACTTGCTCGAGCTTATGTCGAGGAAGAGGAGAAAATATGACTTAGAAACTCATCAACATAGCTCGTAACTTCGAGAGAAGGGGTGCCTCCTGTACCTCCTTACAACAGGAGGATTGCAGTAATGAGTTTTAAACGACTGTTTACCAAAACCACAGTCTCTGTGACCCAATTCCCTCTCATTTCCTTAGCTCTCGAATCGGTTTTGTTCTTTTTTTTTTTTTTTTTGTCCAAATTCCATAAGAGCATTGCTAAAGTATATTTCATTACTAATTTCCTTTTCTTTTTCAAAAAGTCTTTTAAGTCTTTTTTTTTCTTGAGAATTATTGAAAGTAAAATATCAATAAAACCTACACTAATAAATTCTTTAAAATGAAGTAATAAATTATATTAATTTAATTATTGTAATAAAAAAAAAAAAAAAAGACTAAAATTATGGGAAAGTGTCCACATAAGCATTTATGATCAGGTAGTTAGGTGTATTATGGCTTAGTTTAATTGTCATAAATTATTGATAATTATGCATAAAGTCATCACCTAATTTGCTTTAAAGTCAAATTTATATATGGATTATTATTGTATTTATATATTTCTAAGTTAATAAAAATATCCCTAAATTTTATATTTTATCTAACTTTAAAAAATTTCAATAATATTTTTAAAATTTTAAAAAATCTAGAAAAAATCTTTATCATTAATTTTGGATAATATTATATCAAACATACCTTTGAACTTAAAAAATTTCACTAAAAAATATATTTGTAACGTTTTAAAAAAAATAATCATAAAATTTTAAAAGTAGCATTCACACCCTTTACTATTATAAACAAAAAAAATTAAAAAATTAAATATATAGACAAAAATCGTCTATCAACACTTTATAGATTATCTATCAATGTTTTAATGTTATTTTAAGAAGTTTATTAATATTTTTGAAACGTCAAAATTAAATTTTTTTTTTTGAAGTTTTTAAAAATAAGTTGAAGGGTTAATGAAATTTTTAAAAATTTGAGTATTTTTAATTAAAGGTAGTTTTAAAACCATGTTAAAAGTTTTTGAAATAAATTATTAACTCTTTAATCCAAAATTAATAATTTTAGATCTTTTCAAAATTTAAGAATATTAATAAAAGTTTTGAAAATTTAAAGTTATTTTTTATTGGTATTTTTTAAAATTATTTTCTTTTATAACTTTTTAGCATAGTTGATATGGACAATAATATTATTTTTTAATTAAAATTTTTGTCAACTCATAAAAAAAAATATTTCCAAAGTATTTTATACATTTTCCAAAATAAAATGTTTTAAAATATTATTTTCTCAACTTCAGTTTAAAAAATTATTGATACATCAAATGATAATAGTTTAATTTGGTTTGATTTGGTCAATAACAATAACTTCTCCAATTCTCCTATGTTTTAAAAAAATATTCTAATTAATCAAGACTTTTTGGTCTCCTTAATTTGATCAAATATATCTTTTAAGCTATTTTTGTCCATAAAAATGATTAAAAAAAAAAAAAAAAAAAAAAAAAAAAAAAAAAAAAAAAAACCTTGAATGGAACCGAACGATAATAGGTAGAACGAGGTACAAAAACGCTTCAATTTATATATCTCTTCTTTACTCGAACTCACATGTCTGTCAGCTTTTCGGCTCATCGCTTGCATATATTATCTTCCTTAAGTTTTTCCTTTCGAGCTTTCCCTCAAGGTCTTAAAACAAGTTTGTTAGGGAGAGGTTTCCACACCCTTATAAGAAATGTTTCGTTCACCTCTCCAACCGATGTGGGATCTCACATTTTCACTCACACGCTTTCAAAAACATTACAATAGATCACTCACACGTTTAACCATGAAGTTCTGTAATTAAGAAACGAAAAAAAGAATATGTACCTTATTAATATAAGTTAAGCATTTTTTGATCACGTTTATTCAGATATGATATCTCGAGCGTCACAATCTTTCGTGTAATAATTTAATGGAGAGGAAAATTCACATGAAATTTAACCTAAGCCTTGTGTAGCAAGAAACAGTGACGCCATTATTAAGAATTAATGGATATTTTCTAGGAAGCTTCATCTACGATGTGAGGCAGTCAATATAAATGCAGGCTGTGTGTACAAATTTATAAACCAAGAAAATGGGCAGGCCAATTCTTGCTGCTGCCGCCGGCGGCGGCGGCGGCTTCCAAGATGTCACCTTGGTGAGCTCCGGCGGGCTGTTTTTGCTTTCAGCCATCCTTCTATCTATCTCTCTCGTATCAATGATCATATTTGCTTGCGGCAACTCTAATGACCCTAAAAGAAAGGACGGCGGTGGAGGTTGCGGTGGAGGTTGCGGTGGTGGCGGTGATGGTGGCGGAGGGGGTGGCTGTGGTGGAGGCTGCGGTGGCTGTGGAGGTTGATGTTGATGTCGATATCGATGTTGAAGTCTACGTTTTATTCTATATTACATATATTATATGGACGTGTAATTAACTTAATTTGTATTAATTTCATGTTCGATTAGCGAAGAAAAACCTAGTTAAATATACGACGAAGCTACAAAAAGGAGAAAAAAAAGTATACATGACAGAAATTCTTCGTAAAGTTGGTCATGATGACAGACGTTATTTTAAATAAGTTGACTTACAACGGTGATATTGTCTTAAACAAACCAATCCTTGTTGCCGCCCGTAGTGGCTTCAGAGATGTTAGCTCCGACAGGCTATTTTCGGTTTATGTGATTTTCGTAGCCATCTCTCATATCAACGGTCATATTTTCTTGTGGTGACCGGTGACCTAAGTAATTCGAATAGAGTCTACAACTCAACCCAACCCAACCTAACCCAACCTAACCTTTTATTTTCGAGTTGGTTTGGATTGGGTTGAAAAAAATTCTACTTATCCACCGTACATATTATATGAATAACTAAAATCTCATAAAATTCAAATACAAAACCTTTACAATTCAAAATGCATTACTAATATCGATAAATTGGTTGAGCTCTCGGTTGGACAGTAACCCTATTTTTAGATTTACCCGACTAAAAAAAAAAGTCTAATTCGCAAACGAAACCAAAATTTATAATTTTCCAAAAATTCAACCGAACAAAAAAAAAACTAACCCAGTCCAACGTTATGGTTTGAGTGAGGTAATCCAAGTTGGTCTGTTATTAAGTCATATGATCTGATACCCCGACAAACCAAGTTTGTACCCCAAACGTCAACTTAGAATTAATCCAAATGGGCTAATATATATATATATATATATACTTGGTTGTTTGACAATGTCCACATGAATAACTTAATGTTTAGTTGCGTTAGCATTTGAAATTGCACCAAAGTTTGTTTGGAATAATCTATAAATACCAACTTATAATGAAAAATCATGTAAAATTTGAATATAATAAAATGGGAAGGCCTGTTCTTGCCTCCCATGGCGGCGGCCTTGAAGATGTCGCCGTCGTCAGCTCCGGCGGCTTCTTTGTACTTTCCGCCATCTTTATGTCAATCTCTTTCATATTAATGATCGTTTTTGCTGGTATGAACTCCGATGATTCTCAAAAGAAAGCTGACGTGGCAGCTGGAGGCGGAGATTGTGGCTGTGCTGCCTGTTCTGGCTGTGTCGACTGCTACGGCAGCGGTGGTTGTGACGGCTTTGGCGGAGGCTGTTTTTAGTTATTGTGCTTATTTCGATTCATGTAATGTTTACCAAATAAAAGGCAATGTTATGCAATGTTCTTATAGTTTCAATGATTTTAGACCGATTCGGTTCGTTTTCAAATTAGTTCTTGTGAGATCCCACCTCGATTGGGGAGGACAACAAAACACCCTTTATAAGCATGTGGAAACCTTTCTCTAACAGACGTGTTTTAAAAACCTTGAGGGGAAGCCGTAAGGGAAAGCCCAAAAAGGACAATATCTGCTAGCGGTGGGCTTGAATCGTTACAGTTCTACTCAATTCGATCCGGTTCAATTCGTTTTCGGTCTAGTTTAGTGCATTCTAAGTTAGTTTTCCTTCTATTTCAGCTCGTTCATGGGGTTCTCGAGTTGTTTTAAGTAGGTCAATTCATTTCGATTCAATGTTGGGATATAGAGCATGCAGACTATTGATAATAAATATCTAGTAGAGATATATGGTAGATATTCATATATAGTAAACCGAAACCATATATGTACCCATTTTCTGTATGTTATCTGGTGTACATATTTGAAATCATCAATATAAACTTTTAGCTAATATTTCTCATTGCATTTTATCTCTCCTGCTTTTTGTGTTCATCTCGATCGAGTGTGTGTTCTTGTGCGATCCTAACATTCAACTCGTTTTCGTACTAGTTTAATGCATTCTAAGTTGGTTTTCCTTCTATTTTATAGCTCGTTCATGGGTTTTTCTCTTTGTTTTGAGTAGGTCAGCTGGTTGAAAGATCTTAAAATTTTACCAAAACAAGATTATTACAAAATTGCATTTTTGAAACATCGAAAATCGAAGATGAAGAAATATTAATGTAAAATTTTTGCATTAAGAAAAAAAAAATGAAGATGAGAGGACACAAGTACTTACAAGATCTCACTCCTATGCCTTATAATTTTGCATGGTCAGATCCTAAGTACTCAGCCCATGATGTTTGTTTACAATCTTCATCTTCCTGTTGTCTTGGTGAAGAGCTAGACAGTGATAGAGAAAGTACTGTATTGATCTCTTCTTCTTTCTTATCCTCATCGTTCATCGCCATCCCGACACCATCTTCGAAGCTATTGCGTAAACTCAACCGTAGCTGCAAATTCCAAACACGAAATCTTATTAACATAATGTTCGAAGTTAAGCTGTAATAGCCTAGATCCACCACTAGCAGATATTGTCCTCTTTCGGCTTTTTCTTTCAAGCTTTAAAATGCGTCTACTAGGGAAAGGTTTCCACACCCTTATAAAGGGTATTTCGTTCTCCTCCCCAACCAAGATGGGATATCATAATCCACCCTGCTTTAGGGCTTAACGTCCTCGCTGACACTTGTTCCTTTCTCTAATTGATGTGGGACCCCGTCAAATCCACCCCCTTTTGGGGCCGCGTCCTTATTAACACACTGTCTCGTGTCTACTCCCTTCGGGGAACAGCCTCCTCACTGGCACATAGCCCAGTGTCTAGCTCTGATACCATTTGTAACAGCCCACCACCGCTAGCAGATATTGTCCTCTTTGGGCTTTCCCTTTCGGGAGGCTTTAAAACTAGCCTGCTAGAGAAAACTTTCCATACCCTTATAAAGGATATTTCGTTCTCCTCTCAACCAATGTGAGATATCACAATTCACCCCGTTTCAGGGTCCAGCGTCCTCGCTGGCACTTGTTCCTTTTTCTAATCGATATAGGACCCTATCAAATCAACCCCTCTTTGGGGCCCAGTGTCCTTACTGGCACACCGCCTCGTGTCTACCCCTTCGGTGAACAGCTTCCTCGCTGGCACATAGTCTGGTGTCTGGCTCTGATATCATTTGTAACAGCCCAGATCCACCGCTAGCAGATATTGTCCTCTTTGGGCTTTCCCTCTCGGGCTTCCCCTCAAAGCTTTAAAACGCGTCTACTAGGTAAATGTTTCCACACCCTTATAAAGGGTATTTCGTTCTCCTCCCAACCAATGTGGGATATCACAAAAGCGCTTAAAACGTGAGCTCAAGATTACTTTTAAAGACAATTATAAGCCAAATGCACTGAAAGAAACAAACTTACATCGGTCGAGGGACGGTCAGGCTCCATAGGGACGTGGGAGGAGGGCGTTGGAGGGTGAAGAAGATCGTGATCGAAGCTTCCGAGTTTGTTGGAGGGTCGAAAGTGATCTTTTTGAATAGTAATATTATTGTTGTTGTTGTTATTGATACGAAAATGGTGTCTAGAAATGATCTCATGGGGTGGCCATTTCTTGTCCTCAAGGAAGCGGCTTGGCCTAATGGGTGTGGTTCTTGATATTGCATTAGCCACTTCATAGATATGAGAGGTCATCAAGTTGGTACCCATTTGAAAGGGAGGTGGCCTCTCGTTACATAACTTCTCCATCTTTGAATTCTCTGTTCTCCATGGATTAGAACTTGCCCTCATTGCCAATGGATCTATTGCTTCCCATTCTCCAAACCTAACATTTTAATTTGACACACAAAATACTCGATTAGGGTTTTTTTCTGGTCGCAATCCTTCCACAAAAATTTGGATTTGATCGTAACAGTCTCTCCAGCTCAAGAGTTCGACCGTCTCGACACGTATAGCTTAACAGTGAACATTTTCATTAAGATATGCTCCGTTTTAAAAAAAAGTGAGTTCATAACAGAGATATCTATTTAACCCTTTAGGACTTATATATATATATATATATATATATATATATATATATATATAAATAAAAGTATACACTTAAATTTGAGTTCTTAGAAATTAGGTTTAACATTATTATTATATTTTTGTTTATAAAATATTATTGAATTTATTAAGATGTTTAATATTTTTAATTGAAACTATATCGAAAGATGGAAATCATCCGTAAAATATTTTTTTAAAAAAAATATAAAAATATGAGAAAAATTCTCTGTTAGGAATCGGATCCCTACGAAAGATTTCTGTTTAAATCTTCAGAAAAATAAATAGAAAATTTCACGAGAATAAGAATTGAAATAGGAGGCAGGGACGGGAACAGAGAAGGCTTCTCCATCCCGATAGACATCTCTAGCTCGAAAACGACCGATTAGAGAGAGTATGTTAACGTTAACGTTAACGGGTAAATGAAAATTACCTCGAAGAGTTAGGGGTTAGGAGATGGGGTCTGAAGTGTCCATGGTGATGGTGATGGTGATTCAATCTTTGGTACATTTGCACAATGTGATTTCTACCAAACATTGTCTGAGACAAAACTGCAGATTATAATAACATATCAAAATCATTGTTCATAAAAATTCAGTAATTTAGAACCAAACAAAAAAAAAAAACATATTATTAAAACATATTTTTCCACGAAAACCTAAGAGAATCCCAGCTAGCTAGCTGGCCACTGATTAGAAACTCTTACCTTGTCCAGACTCATCCAGCTTCTTACTTCGATACATCTGCACTCACAAACCCAACATTTAAATCCATAATAATAAGTGCTATGAATATTCATCGACTCTCGAAAAAAAGTAGAAGAACGGGACCTATTATAGGACGTATAATGCATTCAGACGATGATCTGTAATACTTAATAGTTCAAAATTTCTACCCCGAGCACATGTAATGGGAATATCGGCAGTCAAGTAAAATTCAATCCACGAAATAATTTGATTTATAAATAACATCGTCGTAGTAAAGGGAGAAAGAGGACATAAGCGTTGTGAAATCGATGTCCGTGCATGGATACCTGCAAATGACTCTTTACATGGGCAATGCTGAGCCCTCTTACATTCATCAACTGAAGAACCAACTTTGGAGTTGCTCCTGAAAATTATCCATTCAATTTCACGAAATCAGCTCGACGTTTTATCGTTTTCCGATCAAAAAACTCGAAAATAAAAACGGGTTTGATAACAATTTAGTTTTTTAGTTCGACAAACATAATTTTTAAAAAGTCAAATATTTATCGAACGGGTTGAAAGCATTTGTTTAAATAGGTCAAGAATTCGAACTCGATCTTACGTTCTTGTCCGCCGAGTCGTTCAACGGCGTTTACGAAGGCAAGATGAAGATCAGGAGTCCAACGAAGCCTAGGCATTTTGGACCTTGAATATTTTCTAACACCGCCACTTCTTCTCTGATCCTCTTCTTCTTTCTCCTCCTCCAAGCTTCCATTGTTGCTGCTCGAGTTCTCTTCATCAATGGCTGTGGCTTCCTCGTTCAAATCAAACCCATTTATCATCATTACTTTCACTTTCTCTTCAGATTTTCCTGAAAAAAAAAAAAAAAAAAAATCAAACTAGAATTTGTTTAAATCTCTAAGAACATAAAACCCTAGAAACAACTAGCTAACATGAAACTTTTCAAACCAAATTTAAGCTTAAAAAAACGATCAAAACAACAAAAAAGATCAAATTTTGAAACAAACCCAGATGAGATTTTCATGATTTCTCTAAAGATTCGTCCATCAAAAGATCCACCGACAACAAAAAAGTTCAAAAATTAAGCTATGAAAAGATGAACTTGAAGAGATCCAAATGAAAGAAACTCACCAGCTGATGGATACAGATTGAGACACCCTTTAATGTCTGTGAATCATATTGGTTAGAGAGAGAAGATTTGGAAATGTTGAATGAAAGTTGTGGGTAGAGAGAGTGACAAACAAATACCAAAATATTCTAAGGGTATCTGATTCAATTGATATAAATAAATTTTTGAGGACAAAAGAGCTCAGAGGAAGACAATGGTCGGATGCCCAACTTGATTGATTATAAGCTTTTATTTTTACAATTTAAGTTGTTGTTGTCAAAATTTGGCGTAATGATATGAACTTCTATAAATTATTAATTTTTTTGGAAAAAAAAAATAAAAAAATTGGAGTGTCAAAAATCATGTGATCTCTAAAGCCTTTGTTTTGTTACTTCGTTCTCCTTTGACAGCTTGTCTTTCTCTTTGTCTTTGTCTCGTGATAATGTTTAATAGTTGACCTCTGCAACTACAACACTCTCCCATCTGTTTTTGTCTTTAAACATCCAATTTTTATTACTCTCTTTGTTCTACCTCATTCGTTCGTGTAAAAAATTCTCGTAGATAGTCCCTATGGTAAGGACGTTTTATTGGAATTTTAGAAATTCATGAAACTAATTCTTACGTTTAAAATCATAAAGATTAAATTGCAACTTTGTTAAAGTTGTTTGGGACTAAATTTGCACTATGGACGACTTTCGAGGTTAGTCTTATCAATATTGTAACGTGGCTTTTAGATTTTTTTTTTTTTTTTTTATAAAGATTTTAATATGTAGTTGTGATGAATTTAAATGATGAGTTTTCGTTAATTAAAAAGGTATTGACGTTGATGTAGAAATCTAGATGAAGGGTGTGCATGTGCTTTAGCCGTAAATTTATTTAGTTGATATAGAGATAACCTGAATATGAAAAACTAAATATTGACGTGGTATTTGTCACATACATTCCTGTACTTCATTAGAGTCTGAAGTGATGCATTCATATGAAACTTAGTTTAGTGTTGTCGGTGTTTCTCTTTGGATTAGATCATTCTCGAACCATTCTAGTATGGGAAGGTCAAGTCAGCCGTGGATCAACTTGACTCTCCAAAGTATGGTTTCCTAGGCTCATTTGGGCACCAGGGTTTGATCCATTGGACTCGAGCCCTAGTTAAACCTCGTCAAGAAAATTCACACGCTTCCCTTTGCTCAGTCTTCAATGGAGACAAAAGTTTCGGTGTAGTATTAAAAATAATAACCCGCATGGGTCTCGAGTTAAAATTCAAACCCAATAATATTAAAAATATAAAATTTATCCTAAGTTATCCATGAAGATGAAGATGAAATGAAAAAAAAAAAAAAAAAACTATGTAATAAAATATGTATGTTTTATTTCTTTTCCTGTCCAAGAATTTACTTTCCAAAGCATCTTCTAAAGAATTTCAACATTTTGTCTTCACACAACATTGCATAAAGACCACTCCCTATTTGTTTATTATTATTTATTAGAAAAAAAAAATGCTGTCTGAAGATAAATAAATAAATAAATAAATAAATAAATAATATTTCCTATTAAAGGATTAGGTTTAGCTACAAGAGACCTAATTTTGACTTGGATTTTTGTGAGCTTAATTATAAATTTAAACATCTTATTTTATTTTATTTTTCCAATAATATTAAAAATATAGATATTAATTGGTATAAATTGTTAGGGGGGGAGAGGTGGGCGTTTTGTATTTAGTTCATTAATGAAAGACAAATATTCATAGAATTAAATTATGAGAAAAGGAATTGGGAGTCGTGTGGGTGAATAAAACAAGGAATAATTTCATAATTTCATGATCTCTAATAAATATTTAAAACAGATTAACAATGTTAATTAAGATTAATTACTAATTGGGTGATTAATTAAGGCATCAGAGTTGACATTTTTCTTCATTTTTGGTAGTAATTCAGTACAGTTTCCAAGCGACAAAGGAATCTTTTTTGAGAATCAAACCCTAAGCTTATCAGTTTTGGCAATATCTATATATACATAATATATATATATATATATATATATATACACACTTCCAACTTGGAATTAAGATTATACAGAGTGAAGATTTGAATGATTTTGTTCTAAATACTTAGCTGGATCTATAACCCTTAATTATATAATTAACTAATTATTAATCTAATCAAGTCTCGATCATAATATCCCATATTGCCCATGCATATACATATAATTGATGTTTAAAACTATTAGTCTGTTCCTGTGTAAACCTGCCAAGACTCGGTCAGTGATTTGTCATTAATCATTTTCCTTATAAATCAAGAACAAAGATGGGACGTACCTTCGATCAAGAGTCGAAATTCGAATCCCCACCTCAATATTGTTGAACTAAACAAAAGAAGGAGAGAACTTAAAATTATAGAACAAAATAATAACGATAATAAAAAAACGAGAGTGAGACGTACTTATACAAATAATTTGTAATTTAAACTAATAATTGGGATATTAAATGGAAATGAATTATTATTGAAGACACTAATTTAATGGGGTAATAATTTTGTGTGGAATAATATCTGATTTAAGGATGATTATTGATAGGGCATAATTTTGAAGAGAGAGTGTGTGTAAGATGTATAAAAAAGGAATCTAATTTGTGAGCATTGGCAAAAGAGCCGCCGCAAACAATGCCATTTTGTGAGATCTCAACACACAGAGAGTGTCAGTGGCTTTGTATTTTAGAATGTCAGTGTTGGAGATCACATGTCCATGTTTTATGGAAGAGAAGGATCAATTAGCTTCCTCCTCACCCCCTTTTTTACCAATTATATCTCACCAAAACTAAACCCCTAACCTCTCCAATTTCACCCCTTTTTTCTTTTTCTAGTTCTCGGTTTAAGATCTAATTCTCGGTTCTCTTTCTAGTTGGTAATGGTTGGGAGAGGAATTCCACATCGACTAATTAAGAGGCTAAACATAGATTTATAAGTAAGGATTACATCTACGTTGGTATGAGGCCTGAAAAACCAATAGCAAAGCGCACTAATGGAGGAACTACTACAACTATGCTAACAAAACCTCCCGAGATCTAGCTTATACAAATTAGTATTGGGTGTGCTTTGTTGAGTTGTGCCTAGTGAAATCAACTCTATTTTTTCCCAACAGCTTTGTAGGAAGTAATTACTAGAAAAAACTGTTCTCTTTTTGTGGCCAACTTAAAAGTTCACATGAACTTGTCTCGTTATAGACTATTTAAGACACCAAACACATGAAGGAAGCAATCTTTCCAGGCCAAACTGATCATCCAGAAATGATTTCTAGCTTTACTAGCATTGTAATGAGTTCCATGTGCATTCTAAGAAGAAAAGGACTACAAATGAGAAGGCCAATAAATCTCAACAATAGGATTAGCAATCTAGTTGAAAGGCTATAGCCTAGTTGCATCTTAGTTTTTTACCTGCTGAAAGCAACGGTGTGAATAAACCCACATGACACCCCTGAAGCCAACTTTTCCACCAGAAATTTCTAATACCTACGAGAGTGTCATATTCTATTGGTCTACACAATGATTTTGCCAGTGTAAATATATATATTTTTTTTTCATACACATGGATCTCACATCGTTCTTAAAAATATGATAGCGTGACAGATAATAAATGAGTTACCTAGAAATTCTCCTCCTCCACCCAAAACATAATCCATTCCTGCATAAATATATCATCAAACAAAGTGAGGTAGATAAATGAAAAAGGTCAATTAGGTGCAATGCAACATATGCGCAAGCCAAATATATCCAGCTAAGTCGAGTCAATATCGCTATTTTTAATGACTATGAACAGCCCATATACCGGAATTTCGCTCAATCATTCATAGTTAGAAGATGCAGTTTTTCAAATGCATGCTACAGCTAAAACAGGAATACTGATCAAGTTCTAATCACAGGTCCCTTGTACAGCCCTCTCCGGATCACTAAGTTGTCGGGAGGTTGATATTCCTCTAACCATGTCAGTTCAGAAACTGAAACTCCATCTCCATCCAATTCAAGATCACCTAAATCCAGTAAGAAGTGTGTAAGCAACACCAAGAATTAAGAGAGATGGTATTACAAGTTGTGGATTATAAATCACAAATGAAATTACCAGGAAGATCCTTCCTATGAGACTTCCGGAAATAAGTACAGTGCCGTCCATGTTCTGATGAATAAGGGGGAGAAAGGATGTCAAAAATAGCACAAGGTGTGATGGCCTTGAAGCTATGGATATTGCCTCCACTTGTAGGATATAGAATAGTGGTTGGAGTAGGTGCCGTCATTTCTGTATCTTTTACAAGCGTTGCAGGTCGAGCTGTGAGGACACCAATTAAAGTTAGCATATAAATCTAAAAATGGAAATCAAACAATTAAGAGCATCTACCTCGAGAGTAATGGAACAGGGAGTTGCAAAAATTGACCCTAAACAATAAAGTTAATAGAAGCAAAGTTTCTAGTCTTATCATCTTGCTCCAGCAAACAATCTTATATCTTTATATAATCATCTAGTATCAAGCGTGAAAGTTCATCCACTAAATTTAGTTTTCAGAAATCTGGGCCCCTAGTTTGGATCCAAGTAAAACCATTGAGTATATATCAATACCAATAAGTTTTACATGACTTTTAAGGCATTCCAGTAAGTCTTGGTCACCACAAAAAAAAAAAAAAAAAAAAAAAAAAAAGAACCAAAAAGCTTTTCTTAGCACCTACTAGTGATGGCATCGTTGCTGGGAATGTGTTGATTTGATTTATATAATTGTTTTAACTCTTAATTTGACTAGTTTTCAATTTATTTTAGATGTTTCAATGGGTTTTGAACTCTCTTTTCAGTACTTAATAGAATTCCACTCACTTTTATCTATTAAAATTTGGCTTTGTACATTTGTCCTGCATTAGCCTACATAAATCAGGCTGAATAAATGGCGCAGGTTTGAAATGTAAAAATTAGGGAAAAATTAATTAATATCCCTAAATTTTAGTGGCTGCATCAATAAAAATCTTAAAGTAAAAATTGTACCAATATAATCGATAAGTGTATCACTTAGTCAAATGTTAGTTTATACATGTGCAAAATTAGAACTACATCCATTAAACTTTTAAACTTTTATAAGTGGATCTATTTAAAACTCTATTTCAAATAATTGACAATTATCAAATGGGAGTCTAGATTAAGTCTACACAGACAGGTCTCAATTGATTCATTTATGACAATTTACAAGTTTAATTCATAGAATTATAAGTTTGCACACATGTAAATCAACATTTTATGAATAGAATCGGACAGGCGTATAAATTGATATATTATTAAAGTTAAAGTTTATATTGACACAATTACTATTTTAAAGTTTTTTATTGATACAACCTTGAAGTTAAGGGGTATGTGGAAGCTGGCCGAGATCATACCCGAGCCTTCCACTTAATCGAAATCCACGAACAATTAAGTTAGGCCCCCATTTTATCGAGAAAATTGAGAGAAAGCTTTCAGCATGGGGATCCTACTTTATCTCCTAGGGAGTTAGACTTACTTTTCTCCAAGCCACACTCACCGATCTCCCAATTTATTACCTCTCAATCTTTTAACATGCCTCGAAAGATAGTTAATGAGGTGGAAAGACCTTTCGGAATTTTCTATGGTAGGGGTCGGCCTCTGGATCCAGAATCCATCTTGTGAGATAGGATAAAATTCTTCTCCCCTTGAATAAAGGTGCTCTTAGCCTTCATTCATTGAAAGATAAAAATAGAGCGCTCCTTCCAAAATGAACTTGACAATACAATAATGAAAAAAGGTACTCTTTGAAAGAAACTTATTAATGGTAAATATGGTGCTACAATCCACTTGGAATGGTCTTCATTAAACACTTCAAAGGATCCTTCGAAAATTATTATCAAACGCCAAGTCTTTGTTATTAGTAGACTGGGGGAGGTGGTGCATCAACACCTTTATGGACAGCCCCCTGGTTAACCAATACTCCCTTGGCTTCACAATTCCCCCTCTTATATAGGCTGACTAGGTCACTGTCAAGGATGTATGGAACTCACTATTATTTCACTGGGATCTTAAACTTGATCAGAATTTGAAGGATGAAGAAGCCTCTGAATGGGCGTAGCGAGAAGATTCATGGATTTGGTTGTCTAGCGCACACGGTATTTTCATCGGCAAATCTCTCACGTCTGACAATTCCAGTGAATACTGGAATCATCTTTGGCTAGAGCTATTTGGAGGCACTGGTACCCAAAAAAATATTAAATTTCTCTTATGGGAATTTCTCATTCCACCATCAATACCAAGGTCTCTCATTCCACCATCAATACCAAAAACTTGTAACAACCCACTCCTAGGATTTGGATTAGGATTCGAAATCCAGATTCAGAGCACCTGATGGCCCCAACATTCCCCTACATTCCCAACGACATGGTCAGTTACCTACTTCTCGCTTCTAAGAGTGAAAACTATCCCCATAGCCAACATAGGTCCTTTTAACATGCTTCGTCCTCACTCACATGCATCTCGCTTTGGCACCTAATGGCCCTGACATTCCCCTGCATCCCTTGCGATATGGTCAATTACCTACTTCTCGCTTCTAAGAGTGAACACTATCCTCACAGACCAACATAGGTCCTTTCAACATGCTTTGTCCTCACTCACATGTCTCGTAGGAAAATTCCCAAGAGGTCACCTAACATAAAATTGCTCAAAGCAAAACACGATTAACCATGAAGTTCCTATGATTGAGCCACCGAAAAGGAAGATGCACCTTATTGGTATAGGTAGTAACTTTCATTTCCTTTAAACCTTTCTTAGTCATCCTATTCTCAGGACCACTTTCATTTGGATGTGGTCTCAGTTCATTCATGTAACCCTTTATTCGCGTGTCACATGCCTACGAGTTTTTGCCTTGGTTTATCCTTGAACCACATCTTACTAGGAAAATATCACTCTGATGCCATTTGTAACGACCCATGCCTAGGATTTAGATCAACATTTGAAATCCAAATTTGGCACTTGATGGCCCCAACATTCCCCTGCATCCCCTACGACATGGTTACATTACCTACTTCTCCCTTCTTAAGAGTGAAGACTATCTCCACAGACAAACACGAGTCCTGTTAGTATGTTTTGTCCTCACTCACATGCATTCCAGGAAAATTCCGATGAGGTCACCCAACATAGTTAATAGAATTGCTCAAAGTAAAGTACGCTTAACTATGAAGTTCCAATGATTGAGCCACTGAAAAGGAAGATGCACCTTGTTGGTATTGATAGTAACTTTCATTTCATTGTTGGTATTTAACTCCTCCAAAAATGTATGCCTTATGAGCCGATCTCCCCCAGCTGTGCTCTTTGTGTAAAGCCAATGAAGAAACTCAAAATCACTTGTTCACTAAATATTGGAGCATAATTCTTAGTTCCTTTGGATGGATAACGGTTCTTCCGATGGATTGAGAGATCTCCTCAATCACGTCCATGTGGTCCATCCCTTCAAAGAAGCCAAAGCTACTCTTTGGATGAACGTGTCTTGGGCTTGTTTTTAGGGATTTTTGGGGAAATAAATCAAAGTATGTTCTTCGATAAGGAAGTTCATCCGAATGTTTTCTTTGATTTTGTTTGTTATTATCCTATCTGAAGTTCATCTGGATGTTTTCTTTGATTTTGTTTGTTATTATCCTATCTCTTGGTGTAAATTGTCTAACATCTTTGCTTCATATAGTTATGCTTCCTTTTTAATCAACTAGAAATGTTTTTCGTAGTTCTCCTGGATTTTTCATCCCTTTTGTAATTTTATACATCAATGAAATGAAATTGTTTCTTATCCGAGTAAAAAAGTGAAGGCATGTTTTCCCTTATCAAAAAAAAGAAAGGTATGACTATGCTAAAAGAGTATACTTCATGAATTGGTTAATACAAGGGAGAATTAATGGTAACTTCCATTTACGCTTATTCTCTAGGCATGTGTAGATAGAATAAGGAAATCGACAAAATCAAAGCCAGGATGGGATGACAATAAGTAATAGTAACAAACCTTCGGAAATATCATCAAGTCCTGGAAAATCAAACCAGTCATATGACTTGACGTGTAAGGAACCATAAATTAGTTTGCTCAACACCGTCATTCCAGGATGATTATGAAAAGGTATGATAGAAGTTGGAGGCATACAGAAAATACCTATCTGCAAAAGAGTTCATAATAGGAATTTCACTTAGTCCTTACCATCCAAGAATAAGTCTAGTTGTTTTCCAATAGAAAAAGTCTTTAATAAATAAGTAATTATCAAGGATTTTACTTCCCAATGATAAAATGATTGGAAAATAGATGCTTACGGAGAAGCTATCACACTCATGCAAATGCAAGTATTTAATTGGTGGCAATGGTTGCCGTCTCCCATTACGTTCCTGCACAGGTTCCTGCCAATTACGAACGACTTGCGCCTCCTGTTCAAGACCTACATCAGAGGGCTTGACTTTTTCTGCAATCAAATGGTCTATGATTAAATGTGCAAAACTAACAGCAAAATAGGCAATTGATGGGCACCTAACGCATGATGCAACTTTCAAAGAAAATGAATTTTAGAAATATATTTACCATGTTGTGAAGATGAAAACAAAGATAGTATCACTGAACTTCTTTTTTTTTTTTTTTTTGGTTTACTCCACTAACATATCTAATGTGTTACATTAACCCTCCTCACTACGACCCATAAAGTAAATCACATGAACCATAAATAGCAGCATTGTATTTCCGATATCACTTCAAGCCATTAATGAGATTACTCGAACAAATGTATTTCAAGCTATGCTTGTAAGTAATTTCATTTTAAGCCTAAACCAAAGTACTTAACCAAACAGTAAGTGTGTTGCATGCCCCATGTACGATGCATGGCTTTCAGAATCACCATAATACTAACAAGTTAAAACTCCTAAAACCAGGAAATGCAGAATTTCACTTGGCTCAATGGGACTCAATCCACTACTCGAAGTAAATGTAAGCCAATTGGACTTGTGGTCATGCTAACACTAAAATCTAAAATTAACCAATTCATGAAGTAATTGTAGAACCTGTGCATTAAAAACTCTACAGCCTGAATTCTGATTATCCTATAATAGTTATATCACTGAAGGGTTCCAAAGACAGTGATAAAAAGTAAAATCCATTTCATGAAACATCCTAATTAAAATCTTGATTGGTCAAATAAGATGAGACAGAAGGATTAGTTCAAAATTGGATGTAAACTGAAATCATATCATACCTAACATGGCACGAACTTTTTCGAGGGCTTCTTCCGACACGGGTCCATTAGGAGACAACGCAGATTTACAAGTATTATAGAGTCTCTGTATGTAATATGGCATGACGCAAAGACGATACCAACTTAACTGAGAGGACTGAAGCCCGAAGCCAGTAAGCTGATAACGTCTTTACAAGACGTTTATCAACTATAATGATGATAAAAACTATAACAGGATGGTAACTCGAACTTATTCTGCATACGTAGCCAACAGCAATAGATCTGCATGGCAGTGGATCCTCTCTTTTAACATTACTTATCTGCCCCTAAAAACGAAAAAAAAAAAAAAAAAAAAAAAAATCGGCTAAGTTCGAAATAGAAATACCAGCTCAAGAGCATAACAAGAGTTATTAAAACCACAACCATCCACAGTACTTCCACGCGTAAAGGAACAATAAAGTTCGTCAAGTAGATCATCAACTTTAGAAACAGGATAATCAAATTGAGTTATTCACTGCATCAATTATCACTATCGCAGCTAAGATAGTGCAAGAAAAACTAAAGAATTAGGAAACTAAACACCGTGGTTCTTCGTTTTCCGGAAATCAATAAATCATATCCTAAGCACGAACCAGATGTCTCGAGTACTCCATCATATTTCAAGAACCAATACAAGTGCGATATAAAGAAAGAACAGTGGAAAACAGTAAACATCTTGCCATATGAACAATTAGAAAACCTCATCAAGGAGGAAAACCAAATTCTGATGAAGTAGAGAGCAATTAAACGAACTAGAAAATGTGAAATTCAGTCGGTAGGTAAAAGAACAAGAATCGAAGAGAAAGACGGATTAAAGAGCACAGTAGTAGTATAATTTCGAGCATCATAAACTTACAGAACCATAGTCTGAAAAGGCCAGCCAAGGGAGCGAGGAAAGCGAAGGAGAATAGTGAGGAAGAGATTTAGAAAGTGAAAAAAGAAGGAAGTCGTCGGAGGATTTGGTACCTGAGGAGCTGCACCGAGCTGAGAGATCGCACCCAAGCTTAGAATCAGAAGAAGGAAGACGACG
The DNA here is from genome assembly GCF_057944985.1 of Cucurbita pepo subsp. pepo. Taxonomy (NCBI): domain Eukaryota; kingdom Viridiplantae; phylum Streptophyta; class Magnoliopsida; order Cucurbitales; family Cucurbitaceae; genus Cucurbita; species Cucurbita pepo. The sequence goes on along the minus strand of NC_141802.1, from coordinate 18,442,407 downwards.
GAATGGCTTTATATTACGTCATTAATACCGTTCCTTTTTCATTATTTTTTATTTTTTTGCCTGGACTCAATTTTTATAAGATATATTTTTAAAATTTATGTTAATTAAATATTTAAAAATAAATAAAATATATTTTACATTTATTAAAAATAAAAATTTAAACAAATTTGATGTTGGTTTCGATTCATTATTTAAATTAAAAAAGATTTATAACCAAAACAATTAATTTTATTTCAGAGAATGTCCGCTCGATTCTACCCTCAAATATTTTTAATTTATAAATAGTTTTAAGTTCAAAAATAATATTTTATTAAATAGATTTTAAAATTCTAATTATTGTCGATACTAATTATAAATTCATTTTAAAAGTTAATTAATTCAATTTTAAGTATATTTTTAAATGGTTTTAATTTATGCATAAATTTTCAAAATGTCCATTTTAGTCATTTGTTAAGGAGTGAGTGTTGTTTTACTAAATTTTCAATTATATTTTGTTCTATTGGTTACATTTTCATCATAATATTACACTCAATAATTTATTTAAAGTCATTTTTATTTTATATTTAAATATTTTATTCTATACCGATTATCACATTTTAAAGGTTTAAATAAAAGTTAATTATTTTAATTGTGAAAAATAGAAAAATCATTTGACTTTAGGCCTAATCGAGCTACACGAGGCTTGTTTTTCTTCAAATGACTAGCTTTTTTTCTCTTTGTTTTTCGAGTCTAACAATTAAAACGTTGTCCAGTCCTTCTTTTGTTGTAGAGTGGTCTAATCTATGGGCATAGTCACTCTCGTCTCCCCACTGAGTATCACAAATCTTACTACAAGGAGAATATGTTGTGACCATAACGTTGCAACTTCCAGGCATGCAAGGGCCTAGACTAAAGTATGACCGTGACACCCAACCACGCGAGTGCTCAATGCTTGGTTCGTATGGCTTTAACCGAACATTTTAGTGTTTACTAAAAGAAAATAGATTTATTTATTATAAAAATAACAAATTTGAGGGTAAATTGACAAAAAAAAAAAAAAAAAATGTTTTGAGAATTTTCAACGTCTTACCTAATATGGAAATGACAACGATGGGCTCGAAAAGGAAATTGGAAAACCGGTGGTTCGGATAATACGGGAACCCGATTCTTTGGACCCGCGAGACCGACGTGTTTTTTTCTTAATTGTTCATCACGCGAATGAGTAATGGCGTGAGTTGACTGCGTGCCCTCCAAGCTATCCAGACGTTTTTATATGGCCGACTAGAAGTCCCCAAGCCAGATTCTGCGTACTATCGAGCGAGGAACCTCTTGGAAAGGAGAAAAGGAGACTAGAAATGGCTGGAATCGTACCACTTTCACAGGATTGGGAACCGGTGGTCCTCAGGAAGAAGGCACCGAACGCGGCGGCCAAGAAGGATGAGAAAGCCGTCAATGCTGCTAGGCGAGCCGGGGCGGAGATTGAGACCATAAAGAAATGTGCGTTCAGTCTCCTTGATTTTCTTATTGAAACTCCAATTGCTGTGTTCTTGTTTTTGTTTTGACATTGAACTCTATTTTTGCGGGAGTTGATAACTGTTGAGTGGGGATGTGATGATAATGAGTCTTGGGAGGCCACTGGGATTGGCTATGTCTATCTGCTGAGCCCCCTATATTTCCTCATGTTTGTTTAAAACTCATAAGGAGTCTGTTTTATTGAGTAAAATACTGGATTGGATTGCATTGCAATGATACTTTTCTTGACTTTTGCAGCTGCTGCTGGCTCAAACAAATCTGCTTCTAGCAGTACTAGTTTGAACACCAGGAAGCTTGACGAAGAGACTGAGAACCTTACTCGTGAGTTCTTCTGATATTACACTTGCGTAGCATAGTTGGATAAATTTTATTGTTTTCCCTGGTTTCATAGCGTTATATGTATACAATCTCATTTACTTTTAGGACTTTTAGGAGTAAAAGCTTGTGTGATCACCCTTTGATTTTTGCAAATTGTACTTGTGAAAACAAGTTCCTTACCATGGTTTAGTCATTTTTTAAGGAAAGATTTGAATGGTTAGCCAAAATTTGAGAACAAAACTACTTATTTTAGGTTTCGAAACTTAGTCAGATTTTGAAAGTGTTCCTAAAAGTAGATAACAAAACAAAGAAATGAATAGGACCTCAAACAATTCTAGTTAGACCAAGAATTTTAGAAAATAATGAATAGATCAAAGACTTACGCGACACTTTTTGAAGTTTAGGAACCAAATAGATACATATTATTTTGTTAACTATGTTCTATTTCGACCCTAGATGACCGAGTACCAACTGAGCTGAAGAAAGCGATTATGCAAGCTCGAACGGAGAAGAAGCTTACTCAGTCTCAGCTTGCTCAAGTATGTTTGTCCCACACTCTTGTTGCTCGTGTCCCCTATTCTACGTATGTGTTAGTGATTGCCTGATTTATTTTTTTCATCCCCTGTAGCTTATTAATGAGAAGCCTCAAGTTATCCAGGAGTATGAATCTGGAAAAGCTATTCCAAATCAACAAATAATAACCAAACTTGAGAGAGCTCTTGGAGCAAAACTGCGTGGGAAGAAATAAATAGTATCTAGAAAGTTAAATATTGAGTTCTAGATAAGCCTTTGCTTGAACCATGCCCAAAAAAATTCATACCCTACCATGGTTTTAAGTGTAATTATATTTGACCATTTTCGTGTGCCTGTATAAGTATTGTTGCAGTGTCTTGGTAAGTTCTTACCTGGAAATAAATAAACATCATGCCTGTCATGTTGCGTTAGTTTCTTGATGTTTTGGGTGCACTTTCCATAGCAGAATTAAGCTTATTTGAATTAGATGGTAAACAATCCGATTGAACTGACCTAGACAAGGTTGGTATTGGTCTGCACATATATCCTCTTCTTGACTGGAATGGGCCATAATAAATTGTCAGATTAAACCGTTCATTGGTCCAGTTTGGATGTGAGATCCCGCTTTAGTTGGAGAGGGAAATGAAACATTCCTTATAAGAGTATGAAAACGTCTCTCTAGTAGACGAGTTTTAAACCCTGAGGCTAACGGTGATACGTAACAGGCCAAAGTGGACAATATTTACTAGCGATGGGCTTGGGTTGTTACAAATGATATCAGAGCCAGACACCGAGCTGTGTGCTAGCGAGGACGTTGGGTTCTCAAGAGGGGTGGATTGTGAGATCTCACATCGGTTAGAAAGGGGAACGCAACATTCCTTATAAGGGTGTGGAAACCTCTTCCTAGTAGACACGTTTTAAAATCGTGAGGTTGATAGTGATACATAACGGGCCAACGTGGACAATACCTACTAGCGTCTAGGGATGGACTTGGGCCCTGACAATACACACCCCATAACTCCCCTATCCCCCCTCTGATTGAAAAGATTAGTCCAAGATCGAGCAGTTGTAGCTGCTCATGCTGTTGCAAAACTGCACTAGGGAAGGGATGGAATGGTGTTGGCCCAAATTAATAAACATGGTTCTCGTTCGTTCAGTGATATAACTGATCTCTCCCTAGTTTGAAACCAACTCTGAAAATCTTGAATGCCTTCTATTAGCTTTACCCATTTTACCTGATACTAAGAAAAGGGCTCTCCATACTCAATATTCTATAGAGATTGCCTTTTACAATAGCTTCTTGTTATAGCCAAGTGTTGTTCGAAGCTCAAACTAAAAGTAATCTTGTCGTGTGAGGCATAGCATAGGTTCTCTTTGGCATTGAATAATAAGAACAGAGACTTGATAAGGCATATGTTCCCTTTGCCATTTCTGACACCTAGAGATGACATTAACCAAACAGAATAATCAAAACTCTCTGCCATACCCTTCATTTGCTCGCTCCTCTCCTTTTCATGTTGAGCCGTTGAAGGAAAAAGAGCTGAGTGCTTGTTTTTATCCCCAAGTTGTCTACATATTCTTTCCTTGATGCGTGAAATGCGCGAAAGGCCTAACATTCTAGGCTGCTTAAGGAAATTCAAGGCATTAAAATAATTTACGCCTCTCATCTTCCAAGCCTTTGAGGCTTTAGAGGCTTATGTTGAGTGGGCACCAAGTTTCTTTTTCCCTGAAATATGGTAAGCTTGAAGTTTTTCCTATCATCTACCAATAAACTAATCATCCACCTTTGTACCTTAAGTTTCCTAAAAAAATCAAGACAAAAAGTAGTTTATAATAAGTTTTATTCATTGAAATGACATATTATTGATGTATTTATCAGGTATCTGAGATCCCACGTCGGTTGGAGGGAGAAGTGTAAAAACTTTTCTCTAGTAGACATGTTTTAAAACCGTGAGGGGAAGCCCGAGAGGGAAAGTCCAAACAAACAATATTTGTTAGTGGTGGGCTTGGGCTGTTACAATTGGTATCAGAGTCAGATACCGAGCGGCGTGCCAATGAGGGTGCTGAGTCTTGAAGGGGTGGACACCTAGTGGTGTGCCAGCAAGAACGTTGGCCTTAAAAAGAGGGGGGGGGGGGGGGGGAGGGAGGAGAGGTGAATTATAAGATCTCATATTGATTGGAGAGAAGAACGAGCGCCAGCGAGAACGTTGGGCCCCGAAGGTGGGTGGATTGTGAGATTCTATATCGATTGGAGAGGGGAAGAGGGGTGGATTGTGAGATCCTACATCGGTTGAGGAGGAGAGCGAAACATTGTTTATATAAGGGTGTGGAAACATTCCCTAGCAGACGGTCTTTAGTTCATACATAATGATTAAGTCTTGCAGATAAGAACCTTTTTATCCTATTTTGACAGATGATTATAGGAAGAACAAATCATTTCAATGCATGTGAAGATTTCAAATTGTGGAATTTTTAGTCAAGGTAATCAAAATATGCACATCTAATATGGTTGACATGTTCTTTAATTCATTCTAACAAAGTGGTACCAAGAAGAGTAGCACATGGGTCCATTTTCCATGCATTAGGCACATGGAACGCATAATGAATGGGCTCCTCTCTCCCTATTTTCTAACATTTTTGCATCCAAATTCTAATTATTTCAGGTGCTCCCTTTTCTCTAAATCATTTTAATATCATACATTTCGAGTGGAATAAAATAAAATAATACACATTTTATAATATAAAACTTCAAGAATATATGCCCTAATTGGTTCATTTTGGTCCGTATACCTTAAAAATATCTATTTTAATCTCTATAATTTGAAATTGTGTTGATTTTGACCATTTTAGTGTGTTGTTTTGAGATGAATAAGCTCTATGCAGTAATTTTAGTTGCGGGGCAGGTCAAATACAGATATTTAATGGCTTCTTTCCTTAGCGTGGTCATGAAAGTTTTCTTTTGGTATCTTCTAACCTGAGTTAGGTTGATGTCCCATTGATATTTTCAATGTGGGTCTAAAAGCAACTCGAATAATGAAACCACAATTGGTTACGTACGCTTAGTAGAAATATCGAAGAAAAACTCTAAGAATTATGAAATGAGATTAATCCAATGCGACCCAATCCAAATTTATGTAGTAGCTAGAGGCCTCCACACACTTATAAAGAATGTTTTGCTTCTCTCTCCAATCGACGTGTAATCTCACAACTCACTCCCTATGAGAGTCATCGTCCTCGCTGGCACACCTTCCCGTTGGAGAGAGAAATAAAACATTTTTTATATGCGTGT